>NW_027506868.1:310000-605000 GCF_052324685.1 Brachyhypopomus gauderio
AGAAAGAAATGCCTAATGCTGTGAGATGTCAGTCAGTTGTGTGTACCAGAACTCCTACCATCATCCACAGAGCAGAATAATTTATACACTGTTAGGCTTTAGAATAACAGTCTTTTTTTTAGCTCACTAAAAGAGTTACAAAATGGTGACAGAAGTAGCAAATGCCTGAGTTGTTCTCTACTTCCATTATTACTGTCTGAAATAAATATAAATATAGCAAAATAAATAACTTAGATATATGGGCTTATTGAAGCTAAGTTAACCGATTTCCACCCCCAAGGTGTCAAGGGATCAACACTACTCTTGGGTGTTATGGAGACTTTTTAGTAAGTAGCCCATCACAACCGCTTTGAGCTGTCTTTCTAGACTATTTTTAATTGTTTTCTGTGTGGACTTTGTTTAGAACTACCAAATAATCTCACTGAATAATCTATGTGCCTCTGCCAAATACTTATTATGTAAGTTAAACTTAAAAGAAAATCACTTTGTTCATTAAGTGCTATTAGTTTACTATCTGGTGTTGACCAGCAGAGGTGTCAATTCCAGGTTCAGTAAGTAAAAGTCATCACCAGGATTTTGCTCAGGCTTCCTGGATTGTGTTGATTCCACTAATTTTACCTGGATTGCACTAATTAGAAAATCTAGCAAGCTTGAGCAAAATCCTGGTGAGGACTTTTACTTTCTGAACCTGGAATTGACACCTCTGTTGACCAGATGACGGATTACCCTTCTGACCTTGGTTCCTTTCATGGGTCCTTTTTCTTGGTTTTATGATTTTTGCTTGTAGCTGTGATTGGCTTAATCATTAGGAGACTGAACCCAGACTTTCTGCATATATGACTGACATTTCCAATTATCATGTTTCATTTTTATTTATTTTGTACACAGGGCTGCGCAATATAAGGTTTGCTAATCGTTATCACAAAGTGCTACAAGATTGCATGAGTCCTCTTAACAAAACCTACAATCATTTACTGCGTGCTGTGAGCACTGCAACCAATCTTGACATTCCAGCTTAGTGTCCTGTCAGTACGGCAACATAAATCATGACAAATCACCCAACAAACATGGGTAATGTTTAGCTTAGTTAGGCATTTACATATTCCAACAAAGACAAGCAATGTGGCCAGAACAGAATTTTTAGGCATTCAACTTAATACCACATCTGGCAAGATGCCTGTGAGACAAACCAGCTCTCAGGAACAGCACTCAGTCCCTCTCTCTCTGAAATATTAGCTGCATCTACCTCTCGTCTGCCACACCATTTCCCCAAGCTATTTAAACGGTAGCTTCACACTTCCTGGTTGCGAAGTATTGCTGAATCATGCCGCATACCGAGCGTTCTATCTGTTTGCCTGATTGTTCCCTACCTAGCCCTCCTGTACCTCCTGGACTGTGCTCTCCTGGTTTGACCCTGGACCGGCCTCACATTCTTCGCAACACTCCTGTGTTTCGTACTGTTGTTTGTGCTTGGTGTTACTTGTCTCGGCCGTTTGTTTCATTTTCAATCAAGTGGCACTATACCGCATTTGGATCCTTCCCTGCGTGATTAATACATTACAGAATATTTCGCATCCTATTATGGATTCAGCGGAAATGCAAGTACTCCTGGGAAAACTGAGGCAGCACAACACCAGGAAGCCACTGTGGCGAACGCCTCGCCAGTTTGTGAGCCCATGGCGGTGCTTTCCTGGAAAGGAAGAGATATCGCAAAATGGAGCCCACACCACCTAACCAATTGTCTACACCTACCTTTCAGATCCTCCTCGATAGAGAGCCCTGACTCCCCTCTCTTGGAGGAAATCCCAGTACAGTACTGAAGTTTCTCGGATGTCTTCTGCAAGGAGAGCGCCAGTCATCTGCCACCTCATAGATCTTGGGATTGCGCTATTAACCTCTTGCCTGGGGCTCTTCTTCCTAAGAAAATGAAGACTTATCCGTTGTCCTGTCTGGAGGATTTGGCGATATGGGGTTTATTCATCCCTTTGGCCTCAGGGTTCTTTTTTGTGGAGAAGAAAGGGGACAAAGTCCACAAAACTGGATTTGAGTATTTGGTAATGCCATATGGATTGGCCAACAGCTCTTCGGTCTTTCAGGCATTCATGGATGAAATTTTCTGAGATCTGATTGACAAGTTCATGTTCATCAATATTGATGATATTCTTATCTTTTCCCCCTCAATTACAGACCATGTCCATCATGTCACTGCTGGTTTGAACCACTTGCGACAGAACCATCTCTATGTAAAGGCTGAGAAGTGTGAATTTCACCTCTGTCACATTTCTAGGTTGTACTCTCTCCCCGGGGCAAGTCTCCATGAACTCTGACAAGGTGTCAGTTCCCCAGTCTAAGACAGACTTACAGCGCTTCCTGAGCTTTGCTAATTTTTACCGACATTTTATTAGAGGCTTCATGTGTTGGCAGCCCCTCTCACAAATCTCCTATGGGGTGGACAACGACAGCGCTTCAAGTGGACCGTGGAGGCAGAGCATGCCTTTTCCCTGCTCAAGGTTGCCTTTACTTCAGCGCCTGTGCTGCATCTCCCTGACCCTCAGTTCCCCTTCTTCGTTGAAATTGATGCCTCTGAGATAGGAGTGGGTGCTGTTCTTTCCCAATGGCAGGGTAACCTGCCTAAGTTATTTCCATGTGCTTACTACTCCAAGAAATTACGACCAACAGAACAGAATTATGATGTTGGCAACCGAGAGCTTCTGGCAGTAGAACTCGCTCTGGAACAGTGGAGACACTGGCTGGAGGGTGCAAAACACCCATTCATGGTGTATACCGACCACAAGAACCTGGAGAATTTAAAGGCAGCCAAGCTCTCGACAGGCTAGGTGGGCAGTGTTTTTTTTCACACTTTCGTTTCTCTGTCTCCTACAGACCAGGCTCTAAGAACACGAAGGCAGACGCCTTCTCTCGCTAATACGAGAGGGATCCCAAGAAGAGAGAGCCAGAGTGTGTTCTACCCCATACCTGTTTCCTCGCAGCCATCAGATGGAATCTTGAGGGAGAATTGGAAGAGGCACTCAGTCAGACGTGTGGGTATGGTTTGGTTGCCTATTTTTTCTTTTGGGTTTGTCGGTTGACAGGAGGGGGTGTGCTCCGGAGGCGGAATCTTAAGGAATTGTTTCATGTCCTAGGGGATCTTTGTAAAGGGAACACTGAACTGCCATGAGTGGAGGAGCAGTTTTATAGTGTGTCCTATGTTAAAAGACTAATTATGTGGCTGGCATAGTACACAGAAAAAACTGTGCTGAGTACAGACTGGAAGTCCAAGGTGAAAGTATAAGATTTGCTTCCAAAAGTGGTGGAGAATGCAACTTTGCAAGTTCTCCCACTTAGAAATAAGTTTCATATTAGGTGCATGTCTATTGTGAGAGACATAAACTAAAAAAATCCAGAAATAACAATGTATGATTCTTATAATTTGTGTGTTACTGCTGCAATTAAATATTCGAACACCTACCAACCAGCAAAAATTCTGGCCCTCAAAGACCTGTTAGTCCGCCTCTAAAAAGTCTACCTCCACTCCACTTATTATTCTAAAATAGAAGCATCTGTTTGAGGTCGTTAACTGCATAAAGACATCTGTCCACCCCACACAATCAGTAATACTCCAACTTCTAACATAGCTAAGACCAAAGAGCTGTTCAAAGACACCAGATACAAAATTGTAGACCTCCACAAGGCTCAGGCATGAAGATCTGTCACCTTTCGGTGAAATTCGCTGTTTTGAAGTTGAAAAGGGTGACCTACGCGAACTACAGTGGGGAAAATAAGTATTTAGTCAGTCACCAATTGTGCAAGTTCTCCCACTTAAAAAGATGAGAGGCCGGTAATTGACATCATAGGTAGACCTCAACTATGAGAGACAAAATGTGAAAAAAAATTGAGAAAATCATTTTGTCTGACTTTTAAAGAATTTATTTGCAAATAATGGTGGAAAATAAGTATTTGGTCAATAACAAAAGTTCATCTCAATACTTCGTTGTATATCCTCTGTTGGCAATGACAGAGGTCAAACGTTTTCTGTAAGTCTTCACAAGGTTGGCACACACTGTTGCTGGTATGTTGGCCCATTCCTCCATGCAGATCTCCTCTAGAGCAATGATGTTTTGGGGCTGTCGGCGGGGTTGAGATCGGGAGACTGGCTAGGCCACTCCAGGACTTTGAAATGTTTCTTGCGAAGCCACTCCTTTGTTGCCCTGGCAGTGTGCTTGGGATCATTGTCATGCTGAAAGACCCAGCCACGTTTCATCTTCATTGCCCTTGCTGATGGAAGGAGGTTTGCACCCAAAATTTCACAATACATGGCCCCTGGTCCCTTTGCAGAGAAACAGCCCCAAAGCATGATGTTGCCACCCCCATGCTTCACAGTTGGTATGGTGTTCTTTGGATGCAACTCAGCATTCACTGTCCTCCAAACACGACGAGTTGTGTTTTTACCAAATAGTTCTACTTTGGTTTCATCTGACCATATGACATTCTCCCAATACTCTTCTGGAACATCCAAATGCTCTCTAGCAAACTTCAGACATGCCTGGATATGGACTGGCTTAATATTACACCCAGAGTTCCCCTGCCCTGACAATTTCAGAGTTCTTTCTTACCCCACTCACTCATTTCATCAGCTGATTAGCAGAGGTGTTTGGTGGCAGGGAAAACTAAAAAAATGTGCAGTGAATGAAGTACTCTAGAATTAGGAATGACAAACACTGGCCTAGACAAGGCAGGAGAAATAGAGCTTATTGTTTTCCCATTGCATTTTAACATGGAGTCAAGTTTGAGGTTGCCATCATTCACCACCACAAAACAGTCCACTGAAATGAATGATACCAGAAACAATATATGGCATGGAAAATGGAAAGGGAGTGAAAAGCTCAAAGTGTTTGATAATGATCTTACTCTATCTGTTATGACAACCTTAGAAGCAACAGTGGTCGAGAGGGGCCGTGCCTGTATGCATCATGCTTAGCATCAAGAGACATTTCACTGTCAAACATAGTTTATTAATGTCCTTGTGTTGCAAAATATCCCTTTTTACGCATGTGCTCAGTGGTCACATTTTCCTACGTAGACGTAGATTTGTTGTCGTTTGTCACGTTTTATTTAGTGTCACGCCTCTAAAATTTTATATGCACATGAAGTTAAAAACATAAGAGATTATATAACCAAAGTGTTTTTTAAACAGTGAAAGTACGAAAGGAGGCCCCTTTCTGAAGGCACGGTGTGAAGCTCCATCCTTCTATCATTAGAATGCAGCCTGCAGCAGGAATGATGAAATGAGAGCTATAAATAGCATCCGCCAAGGATCCCCCCTTTGCACAACAGTGTAAGCATTTCGCACTACAACTACGACTTGGGCAAGTGCGGTTTTTCTCAGAATTTGCCGTTGTTAGTCACCATTCTCACCTTGAGTTAGGTGCAATAGATGATAATAGTATATTGATATTAATACATAATTACGTACGTATAAAGTCGAACAGAACAGCACAAACACAACAGGGATCCTCAGTAAAACACTGCAGCGGTTGTGTTAAGGTAACGGAGCCTCCCCACGTTAGACCACAGCGATAATGATGCTACAGTTAGGCGCAACGGGTTTGAACCAAGGAACTTAATAACGTTAACATAGTTTAAAGAAACCGGCCCACCATAAGCAAAACGGAACATCTGAAAAATTGGTGAAATCGTGGACGAATTGTCAAGCAGAGTTTTTTTTAGACAAATAACTTCATTTCTGGTTAGCCTATACGTGATGGGACGCGTATAAAACGCTACATGCCTGGTGCTAGGAAGAGAAGAGAGAAGACTAACCTACAACGGCAAGGTTGGTGTCTGGATTCCTGCTTCCGTTCTACTGATGCTGGAACACGAAGAGGCAGCTCACCATACTAAACACACATGTCTTCACACAGCTGACAGGAAGCTGCATTTTAAACGTGACTTATATTAGTCTCTGCACACACGTCACAGAAAACATCAAGATCATTCAAGATGTAGCTGTTGTAACGGCGTCAGAAGCTTAGCCTCGGCCCCCACATCATAAAGTATTTTTAAGTTATTTATCTGGGTTATTTGGCGGTATTCTTTGATTGACACGTGAGACTAACGGTTAAACAGTATGCGTATGGTGACACGTGCATTTAATTTAGCATAAAATGTAAATGTGGATGTAAATGTTGTAACTCAATATTTAGCTACATTTTTTTACTTTCTATAAGATCCTTCTTCTTAGACCTATTATTTGCCGTTTTCTGTTTGTTTATTTTTATTATAATGTGGTAGATATGGCATATGTTGCGGTTGAATTTATGACAGAAATAATCATTTTAGCAGGTGCTGGTGTGATTCCACCACGAGCGTCTTTCAAGATGTAAATGACAAGGAGATGGGTTGCCATGGCAATTTTTTCGTGCTGACGTCATATGGCGACTCCGGTGAATCCCTTACTCAAAGGTTATAACGCGTGATAGAACAAGGCAAGAAATCTCATTTTCAGCATTATCTGTGACATAAACGATACACAGTGAATCTCCACAGGTCAGTTTATGACAGCAGGTTGCTGACACAATGTTCTGATTTCACTATTCTTTTTTCTGTTGTTTGTTCAGTGTCACACAGTCTTCTTTACCAATGTTGGCTACATCTTCATAGCAGGACTACATTTTGTCATTTTACAATTAGAAGGTGTGTTAGATACCAGCAACTTACATTTTGTATGATGTCTGCTGTGGAAAAAAGCCTGTAATCACATTAGGTGACATGTTCTAAAAACCCATTCACTGCTGCCACCCTATGGCAAAAATTATGCTTAGGCACACATTTATTTGCTTCTGTACAGTATGATAGATTTAATGTTCTCATAAACCATATTGGCTTATGTTGGTTTTGTTTGCTACAATAAAATTGTAACCAGTGCCATCTTAATCTAAAGATGTCTCATATCACCCAGTAGACCCCTCTTGCGTTCTCTCAGTGGGTACACTATGGAGGACTGTGACCACAGAGTGTAAAAGGGGCATGAGTGCTCTGTGACTCAGTGACAACCAATGTGTGTGTGTGTGTGTGTGTGTGTGTGTGTGTGTGTGTGTGTGTGTGTGTGTGTGTGTGTGTGTGTGTGTGTATGTGTGTGTGTGTGTGTGTGTGTATTTAAAGAATCAGTGGGAAGGTCATCTGTCCCAGGCCAAGGGACATAATTAAGGTCTCAGCATGCCATCATAAGCCAGGTGTATGATAGGGCGTCTGTCATCACCAGATGGGAGTGTAATTGGTGGGTGCATTCAAAAATCTACAATCAACCACATCCTATCATTTTAAAAGCTCATCCCAACAACTTTCTTGTAGATTTACTTGAAAGTGTTGTAATACACACTGTTCACCTGTTCCCATACACAGTTTATCAGGCATCTTCTTTGTAGATCAGTGGTTTGTTTCTGATTAATAGTAATGTCTTAAGATTAATTTTGTCTGGACATTATTTGTATGATCACATGAGTGAAATTATCATAGAGGTAGTATGGCAGTATGTTCAAACTCAGTTTAGAGGTTTATGAATTACAGCATCATTGCGGGGGAGTTCCCATGCAATATGCTATAGCTTTTCACATGCAATATATTATGTTATAGAGTAGTACAACAGATTAAGTATAGGTTCTAAATGAACACTGTGAAACCGGTGCTGTTGGCTAACAGGATGCTTTGTATGAAAATGCAGTGCAAATGGGCCTTGGTAGTTTATAATGAGACTCCTGTACATTGTTCATAAGCTCTAATAAATTCTAAATTCATTGTTCATAAGCTCTACTCAATTCTAAAAGCATGGAAAAAAATGATCTCAGCATAGGTGACCACAAAACACGAAGCTGGCTGTAAGACTGAGCTGGCCTTTCTGTCTCTGTTTGAAACATTCAACTGCACAAGTGGTACTGAGTATTCTGAGACCACAGTACTTGCTATGTATTTGATAATTGATAAAAAAAATTCTTAATTCACAAATCAAATGCACATTATTGAGTTATTAATTTCGATAAGTAATTTCACTGACCACCAGTTTATATACCCACCATGTTTATTAGAATTATTGCTTTAAAGCAAAAATAAATTCAGAAGGTGTTTCATATAAACAAAAATATTGTTTTATTAATATTGTTTTTTTATTCAGAAGGCTTCATATAAACATACATATAGGTATATAGAAACAAGAACAGTATTTGGAAAAGGCACTTTCATCCTCATTCTGTTGAAATAGTTTTACTGTTAGAGAATAAGCAAATGTTGCTGACTGTCTAACTGTCCATTTTGCTTTTCTTTTTTTTTATCTTTTACTGTTTAATAGTAAAAAGACACATCTGTTAGTTTTACTTTAAAAAGATCTTTGATGTAATATGAATAAAAATGTTATCCTCTCCCACTTTTCGCCACTGCCTTACAAGGCTGTGACTCTGTCTGGAATGTTTGCATTTACATTCTTTTCATTGGCTTGAAGTAATTCCTCTCAGCTGTGGAATTCCACCAGTGAATCAGTAGTATAAAAATAACCCTTGGCTTGGGAATAAAGTGCTGGCAAACCAAGATGGAAGTCATTGTGGGTGGGGTTGGTCATTGTGAGCAGGGTTGGTCTCAAGACACCTCAAATCTTTTTTTGTTGTTTATTGTTAGAAGGTCCTTTTAGAAGATTTTCCTGAAGACAAAAGCACTCCAATATTACCAACGCTGTTGCAAAATAAAATATTCTTGTGCACAGAACATGTCTATAGTTGCCTTCAAACTTTCACCTAACTTTGCAGTTTGAACCAATGCACTTTAATTACGGTGGTGCTGAAGCTCTACTGGGAGCCTTTGACATAGCAGGTGATGACGCTATCTTAGATGTCTCCATCTTCTCGCCCTGCCATTTCACTACAGCAGGGGTGTCTCCACAATGACCTTGCAGGTCCCCCGTCTAACCTGCCAGGTAATTAACACATGGGCCAATCTGTTAACCTATGGCCACACCTGTTGTAGTGATGGGCTCACTGCAAGGCTCCCTCAGCCACTGAAGAAGGCACACTAACCTTCCTAAACTTTGTTCATTTAAAATGCACGAGTCACAAAGTCGAAACTGTACAGTAGTAATCTTAAAAAATTACTCTCTATTTACCCCAACTTCATGAAATAAAGCAAAATGACCCTTTATCTATAATAACAAATGATAAATTAAAACACTTTTGCAGATCTTTTTCATGTAAAGAGAAAGCAGATATTTTAAACTTTGTGATGCTATGAAATGTATGCTTAACTGTAATTTTGTGATTTTTCTTATTCTGCTAATTGGTTGCAGTACACAAAAACAGAAATGTATTGTACTAAGTGGAGACATTGACTATAACTACACGGTACTTTCGGAGAAACAGAAACTACTTTACTCACCTATCAAACATAAATTTATTGAACTGGCATTTAATGCCAACATTTCTGTAGAAGGGTCTGGATAGACAGAGCATTAAAATGTGCAGGCTACAGGCTTTTGTTGTTCCAGCACACCTTTGTTTCTCTGCATGCCCATTTAGTCCTCATCAGCACAGCTCCTGGGTCATCATGGTCTGGTCCATTGAGATGGAGATTAAGGATGATGTACTGACCGGCAGCACAGGGCACAGCTGGTGTGCATGCACATGCTCTTTAACTCATGCACATATGCTTGTGGCTCAGGAGTGTTTCTGAACAATTAAACCGATTGTCACTCATGGATATACTGAGAAAAACAAAAAACTAGTACTATAAAATGTGTACTACAAAATAGTACTATGTACTATAAAAACAAACTGAAACTGAGGACATATGTTTTGATCATTTGAATGACAAAGAAATTTTGCTTAAACCTCACATAGCAATCTCAACTAGATAGGCAAAGTTTGTGAACAAACTTTATGTTGGCTTGCAAAGCAGCTGAAACGTTGTTTTGAATGTTGTTGACCTCCTAATGTTAAAGGTTGTTTTAATGTTGATATCCTGCTAAATGATGTTGAAGGCTGTTTAAATGTTGACAACCTGCTAAATGATGTTAAAGGTTGTTTCAATGTTATCACTGTTAAATGATATTCAGTGTAGTGCTAGGGATCAGCTTTTGGGTAATTTCACCAAGTCTGATCACCAAGTCTTGAAAATTAAGAGATTGATGAAATCAGTGCATTCCTATAGGAGGATGGAGGGATGAATGAAATGATAGAAGGGGAGGACAAATGACATCAATATGATATTCAGTGCAGTTCTAGGCATCAGCTCCTGAGTCATTTTATCAAGTTTGATCACTATATCTTGAAAATTAAGGAATTGATTAAATCATTGCATTTCTATGAGATGGAGGGATAAATGAAATGATAGAAGGGGAGGATCGACAAATGCCATCAATATGATATTCAGGGCAGTGCAAGGCATCAGCTCCTGATTCATTTCACCAGGTTCGATCACGATATCTTGAAAATTAAGGGAGTTATGAAATCAATGGGTCCATATGGGAGGATGGAGGGATGAATGAAATGATAGAATGGGAGGATAGACAAATGGCATCAATATGATATTCAGTATAGTGTTAGGGATCAGCTCCTGAGTCAATTTACAAAGTTTGATCACTATATCTTGAAAATTAAGGGATTGATTAAATCAATGCATTTCTATGAGATGGGGGGATGAATGAAATGATAGAACGGGAGGATAGACAAATGGCATCAATATGATATTCAGTGCAGTGCAAGGCATCAGCTCCTGAGTCATTTTACAAAGTTTGATCACTATATCTTGAAAATTAAGGGAGTTATGAAATCAATGCATTACTATAGGAAGATGGAGGGATAAATGAAATGATAGAAGGGGAGCATAGATAAATGACATCAATATGATATTCAGTGTAGTGTTAGGGATCAGCTTCTGAGTCATTTTACCAAGTTTGATAACTATATCTTGAAAATTAAGGGATTGATTAAGTCAATGCATTCTTATGGGAGGATGGAAGGATGAATGAAATGATAGAAGGGGAGGATAGACAAATGGCATCAATATGATATTCAGTGCAGTGCTAGGGATCAGCTATTGAGTCAGTTCACCAAGTCTGATCATTAAGTCTTGAAAATTAACGGAGTTATGAAATCAATGGGTCCATATGGGAGGATGGAGGGAGGAATGAAATGATAGAACGGGAGGATAGACAAATGGCATCAATATGTTATTCAGTGTAGTGTTAGGGATCAGCTCCTAAGTCATTTTACCAAGTTTGATCAATAT
Source organism: Brachyhypopomus gauderio (assembly GCF_052324685.1). Lineage (NCBI taxonomy): Eukaryota > Metazoa > Chordata > Actinopteri > Gymnotiformes > Hypopomidae > Brachyhypopomus > Brachyhypopomus gauderio. The sequence continues at coordinate 321,266 of NW_027506868.1, forward strand.
ATCTTGCAAATTAAGGGATTGATGAAATCAATGCATTCCTATGGGAAGATGGAGGGATGAATGAAATGATTGAAGGGGAGGATAGACAAATGGCATCAATATGATACTCAGTGCAGTGCTAGGCATCAGCTCCTGAGTCATTTTACCAAGTTTGATTACTATATCTTGAAAATTAAGAGATTGATGAAATCAATGCATTCCTATGGGAGGATGGAGGGATGAATGAAATGATAGAAGGGGAGGATAGACAAATGGCATCAATATGATAATCAGTGTAGCACTAGGCATTAGCTACTAAATTGACTGGTGTGGTTGATGCTGATGTATTTGGCTAAAGGGGTAGTTGCAGTTGAGGGGTAGTTTAGCTGTTAGGGCAATTACTATTGAGGGGTAATTGGCTGTGGGGTAGTTGACATTGAGGGGTTATTGACCTGTTGGGGTTATTGTTGTTGATAGCTTTAAAGATTTCTGTGTAGTTCCTGTTAAAAGCTTGTTTAGATGTTGTATTTGTTGTTGAGGGGCAATTACCTGTGATGGGGCAATTACTGTTGAGGGGCTATTGCCATTGGGGTAGTTAATGCAGATGTATTTGTTATTGTTGAAGACTAATAGTTTAATGGTGTTGTTGCGGTTAATAGGTAATATAGCTGTTTGGGGCAATTACTGCTGAGGGGTAATTGGCTGTGGGGTAGTTGATATTGAGGGGTTATTGACCTGTTGGGGTTATTGTTGTTGATGGGTATTAAGATTACTGTGTAGTTCCTGTTAAAAGCTTGTTTAGATGTGGAATGTTTTGTTAAGGGGGTATTTACCTGTGGTGGGGCAATTACTATTGAGGGGTAATTGGCTGTGGGGTAGTTGACATTGAGGGGTTATTGACCTGTTGGGGTTATTGTTGTTGATAGCTTTAAAGATTTCTGTGTAGTTCCTGTTAAAAGCTTGTTTAGATGTTGTATTTGTTGTTGAGGGGCAATTACCTGTGGTGGGGCAATTACTGTTGAGGGGCTATTGCCATTGGGGTAGTTAATGCAGATGTATTTGATATTGTTGAAGGCTATTCGTTTAATGGTGTTGTTGCGGTTAATAGGTAATATAGCTGTTTGGGGCAATTACTGCTGAGGGGTAATTGGCTGTGGGGTAGTTGATATTGAGGGGTTATTGACCTGTTGGGGTTATTGTTGTTGATGGGTATTAAGATTACTGTGTAGTTCCTGTTAAAAGCTTGTTTAGATGTGGAATGTTTTGTTGAGGGGGTATTTACCTGTGGTGGGGCAATTACTGTTGAGGGGTAATTGGTTGTGGGTTAGTTAAAATTGAGTTGTTGTTCAGTTATACAGTTAATACTGCTGCAGGGACTGAGGGAGAGAAGAGGTTCCGTGCGTGTGTTGTGTGAGCCTGTGGGGATCTCCCTTACGGAATGTTCAGTTCTGAACATTCCGCCATTCATTCTCTATGGGAAAAAGTCAACTTTGAGGACTTGTCCTGAGGACACCGTATGTCCGATATGTCCCAAAAGCACAAGCACACTTCTTCCATATGAGATCTGTGAACCTGCCAGTTTTCAAGGTTCTAGCTCAAAAACTGTGACCTGTGAAAGTTACCGAAAAGTCGAATAGAATAATAATAAGAAAAAGAAGAATAGGGAGAACAGTATGTTGGCTGCTTCGCAAGCCAACATAATTATTTCAAGTCTTTTTAAAACCCAGAGGACTAGCTTGATTAATTTAAGAAATTAAATAAAATTTCCACAGGCATGGGAAAATGAATGTATGAATATTGTAGATCCTTGCAGATCTAAAATAAACATTCAAAAATAATTTTCAGAATGCAGTGATTCCATTTTAATGATGTTCCCTTTCTCCTAGACTTTACTATGGATCTACCTTAGGTCAGAAAGGGAGGATGTACATCTTTATGTCTTTTTTCCTCCACTTTTCTTCCAATGTTACTGGTGTCCACCTCCATCCATTAGCACATTCCACCAGTAGCCACCCCCACACTTCCAGGATCCAGGGATGGGTCTGACATCACCAAGGATCAAGCCAAACGTCCCTGTCTCACTTTTCAGCAATCCCTCATTTGGAAGCAAAGTTGTGTTGAATCTCATTCAGCGTGAGGTAGTCTACTAAATGAGAGCTACACTACTTACAATGTTTCTAATTACAACATTAGCAACATTAAAATAATAGCAAAATGTCACATTTATATGATCATGAAACAATCATGAGAGTTAAAAGCAACCTTGTTCCATGTAAGACCAGACACTGAGTCAAATTCCAGGTGTCGCAGTTGCTACTAATAGTGTTTTTCAACAGGGTTGAGATTAAGAAGGTCCTGCATCCAGTAGCTGTATTTTCCCAGCTTAAACACACCTAACTCAACTTGTCAGTTCAATGTCATGTTGATTTTTGAACAATTCATGAATATCAAACTGGACATTCTTGATTTTTTTCTTCTCTGTAGAAAGTGCTATACTGGACTCTTTAATATTACTGAAGTAAACTTAGACACAGGTGACATTTTTGTTGTCTCTTCTTAGGCTGATGTTTAGATCTGGTTGACTGTTAGGATGTAACCCAGTACCATAGCTGCGCTCACTGATATTTTACCGGGTTTGACAAACATTGATCCACCTGTAGCTCTGGAAGGAGCAGAGCGTTTTACCAAGCAGTTGAAACTTCTCTTCGTACTATTGCTACTAAAACAGTAGTTTTCCTTCACACATCCTTTATATGCTTTGTCTGTTCATGTAATGGAGAGTATTTGATTTTGTATTATGGTTGTAAATATGGTTGTAGAGTAAAATTACTAGACATGAATAATAATTTGAAGTTTGTTAAAATGTGCAGAATGCAGCAATTTCATTGCACTAAATCCAGTCATTCTGCACTGCTGACAGCAATGATGAAACACCATGTCATATAATGTAGGAATGTGGATGAAATAACAAACATCATACAAAGAATTGTATTGCCACTGTGCCTATTAGACCAGGACATTTACCAATACAGCAATGAGATGTCAAATAATTGTATTAATTCTGCTTTTGTGTAAGTCATAGCTAATCATGCTGGAGGAATTGTTGCAAATAGCTGATTTAAATGTAGACATGTAGATATTTCACCTGGACATGTAAGCAAGAAAGGACACTAAAGCAGAATTAATATAACACTTTCTTTAACATATCAGAGACTATAGGTGCTATGTTTATTGGACATGTGCTTGGACTAATATGACGATTTGCACTAAAATACTTGTTGTGTTGGAAACATTGGGAAATGTTTGAGAATTTCATTCAATTTCATTATAATTATATTTTATACCATTCTTGGTAACACTTTACATTAAACCTTTACTTACTAACGTTAACTAATGCATTACACATCATTAACAATAATTAACTAACGTTAAGTAAACATGTAACAGTTGCATTAGTTATTGCTGTGTTTATATGAAGTGCAGAGTAAGTGGTGTTGACTAACTAACATGAAGTAATGCATTAGTTAACATGAACAACACATGAAGTAACACATTAACAATTAACTAACATTAAGTAAACATGTAACAGTTGCATTAGTTAATGCATTACTAACATCGAATAAACATTACTAAACATTTATTAGGTCTTGTTCAGTGAATTGAAAATACCTGATGTAAAGTGAAACCAATAATGGCAGTCGAATGTAGCATTTTGACTGCATGGGGGTGCCCAAGGATGTTGCAAAGCATTAGTTGTTACATGAAATGTCTTTGTTTTCATTATATATAGCCTTTTGTCAAATTAAATCATCCTAATTTCTGTTAATAAATATTTTAAATGACATGTGAGCATTAGCAATAGGCTTCTTCCTTACTACACATTAATAAATCACACCCTGCAGTTGCACAATCTAAATGAGCGGAGCTGAACACGCACGCTACAGGATCTTCAGCAGCATCTGCCGAGATTATAACGGTTACAAAAACTTGTGGGAGTGTTTTGAAGTAGATAAAGACGAATAAAACAAAGTAAAATGCAAGTTATGTCATCAACGTCTTTCATTTCACACGACAACAACCAACATGGCATACCATTTAAAACGGGTAAGGTGAAAAAAAAACAGTTCAGCCGTTTGTTGTTTCGGTCGCGTCTTCGTCTCGGCAAGTAGGCCTATAAACATTTTTTTGTTGTTGTTTGCTTTTTAGACCCCGTTACTTGAACCTTTACTTAGAATTTTTTTGCTGTTGTGTGGCAAATATGGTAGGCATATTTTATTTTAAATATTTTTGACATTTTGCACAGTGCCTGTTCGATATGCGCACTGACGGTGACTTTTCTTGATAATGTTCTCTAACGTTTCATAAAAAAGATAAATAAGTAAATAAATAAAAGCTGAATAAAGCTGTTCTGGAATAGTAAGGTGCATTGAAAAGACATTCATAATACAGTTTTGTTAAATGACTGAAAATATAGTAAAAAAAAAAACCTTGTTAGTTCTACATGTTTTTGTTTTTCTACTGTGTAGTTGTATGTAAACGGATTGCTTATTGTTTAACATTGTGTAATGTTTTCAGATTGTAGCTATAAAGCACGTTGTACCTTAATAATTCTATCCAGTGCATTCAATAAAAAGCATTTGAAAGGTTTAGTAATGTTTAATACATGTTAGTAATGCATTACTAAAACATTATTGGTTTTCACTTTACATCAGGTATATTTAATTCACTGAACAAGACCTAATACATGTTTAGTAATGATTAATATATATTAGTAATGCTTTACTAAAACATTATTGGTTTTCACTTTACATCAGGTATATTTAATTCACTGAACAAGAGCTAATAAATGTTTAGTAATGATTAATAGATGTTAGTAATGCATTACTAAAACAATTTAAGAACAAAGACAACAAGTGCTATCTGCTGAGTTCATGCTCATTTAAGTACTCAACAAACAGGTGAGTCTTCTCTCTACGTTTGAAGATGGCAAGAGACACTGCAGTCCGAGCAGCTATTGGAAGATCCTTCCACCATCTTGGAGACAGGACAGAGAATAGTCTTGAATTTTGTCTTCTGTGAGACTTTAAGCATGGAGTCTCATAAATCATAAAGCATACATAAAGCAGAATGCATTACTTCATGTTAGTCAACACCACTTACTCTGCACTTCATATAAACACAGCATTAACTAATGCACCTGTTACATGTTTACTTAACGTTAGTTAATTATTGTTAATGTGTTACTTCATGTGTTGTTCATGTTAACTAATGCATTAGTTAACGTTAGTAAGTAAAGGTTTAATGTAAAGTGTTACCCCATTCTTTTAATGACATGACATTATTTTCTCATTGTTGTCTTGAGGCTGTCAAAGGGGTAACATCTGTAAGGCAAAAACCAGAGTCAGTCCAGGTTAGACAACAGTAACTTACAGAGAACACAGCAAGAATCAAAAACCAAAAGGCAAGCAGATAAAAAAAAAAAACACCATAAAACACCACCGAAAATACATCAGCTCAGAAACACGCTGGACACTTCACAAATATAAACTGCAAACACTCCAGACAAATAGAGGAATGACTTCCAGTAGTTTACAAGTGAGCTGGAAAGGTTACTATGGAAACCAGTCAGAATTCCAGGGATGGTGCCCTCTGGTGATGAAAGCTAGAATTGTGCCTGAGTCCTTGAGCAGGGGTAGTAGACCAGACAGCAGAACTGTCAGCAGAACTGAATTTAGTGCAATATAAATGTTTACATTCTGTGCATTTTGCAAAGCTTCTAATTGGCATGCTTCTCTTTTAGTTTAACTATATGTAGTCACATTTTTGTGAAAAAGGGTTCGGTTCTTTTACTTTGAATATTTGTTTTATATTTAGATTGGTAGAATAATAGGAAATATGGGTGAATATGCTTTCTGAATTATTATTAATTTACTGAATTGGATTTGTTGTTTATGTTGATTTAGTCCTCAGAATGTAGTAGAATTATGCAAAGACAACTACGGCCTTGGAACTACAACCTATGATATGAGAAACATCCCTTTTGCGTTAAAGGTGTTGTGTAGTTGTGAGCCCAGTTAATCAGTAATCTGTTCTCGACACCAGGCATCCTGTATGTCCTGTTTTACTGATTTTTGGTGTCTACAACCCACAGAAGTTGCTCAGGTAGTGCAGCTCATCCAGGATGGCACATCAATGCGAGCTGTGGCAAGAAGGTTTGCTGTGTTTGTCAGCACAGTGCCCAGAGCAGGAAACAGATGACATGGAGGGGGCCGTAGGAGGACAACAACCCAGCAACAGGACCATTAACTCCTCCTTTGTGTAAGCAGGCACAGGAGGAACAGTGCCAGATCTCTGCAAAATGACCTCCAGCAGGCCACTAATATCCATGTCTCTGCTCAAACTGTCAGAAACAGACTCCTTGAGGGTGGTATGAGGGCCCGACATCCACAAGTGGGGTTTGTGCTTACAGCCCAACACCGCGCAGGGCAATTGGCATTTGCCAGAGAACACCAAGACTAACAGATTCACCATTAGTGCCCTGTGCTTTTTCACGGATGAGAGCAGCTTCACACTGAGCACATGACAGAGTCTGGAGACGTGACAGAGTCTGGAGACACCGTGGAGAATGTTCTGCTGCCTGCATGATCCTCTAGCATGACCGTTTTGGCAGTGGGTCAGTAATGATGTGGGGAGGCATTTCTTTGGACGGCCGCACAGACCTCCATGTGCTAGCCAGAGGTACCCTGACTACAATGAAGTACCGGGATGAGATCCTAAGACCCATTGTGAGACCATGGGATAATAATATTGATTTACATTGATCATTTTTTATGTTATGTTGTTCTCAACACATTCCACTATGTGAAACATAAATATTTTCAACTGTAATAAGCTATCACAGTGTAATGGACATGGAAATCATCAATGTAATGCAAATCATGTGTTGAAACTAATTTAGTCTGCCAAAGAATTCAAATAGACATTCCTCTCAGAATGTTCTGTTCCTATGGTTGTATATCAATTTTGTGTAAGTGGGATGCTCATAAATCGACCCTCCATCCTTTTGGAGAAATAATCCAGTAATCCATCATCTCCGTCATCTGACTTCCCATATCAGCGTTCTCTAGCATCACGTATGATGCTGCTGCATGACACAAAAATAATTTATTTGATTGAGAGCTTTTATAAGCAGAACTCACCATAAAGAACACAGAGCAGTATCTCACCACTCCTGAACATGATTCAGTGATTGCATCAAGTCCTTGTGGTGGTAAAACTCATATTTTCAATCATATATAAATATTATGAAATGTTCGTGATCTGGCTGTGAAGAAAAATGTACCAGCCTCAGTAATGAAATACACCTGGTTTGGTACACCAGATCTTCACTGCCCTGGAACAGAGATAACACAAGGATTGATAGTCCATGAAGGAAGCAGCAACTCACCTGTTTGTAACTGGGCAGAAATGTAAATGAAGTATCGCTTGTCTTTTTTAGTAACCAACTGGATATCATCTTTGCCTCCAATGACCAATGAATGGTGACAACACCCATGTTAAGGTCTTTAAAGGTTTATGTCTGAAGAGCTTTCTTTAGAGCTGCAGTGACTGAAACACAGCATCATAAAATTGCTACTGCTCTCATAGTTGTGACAGCATTCTGGTTTGAAAAATATCTGCAACATGGTTAATACAAAAATCATGAATAATTTAGCATGTAGTATTTCTTGTTTAAATTTGATATAAAATACCCACAGATACTGTGACACATGTTGTAATGTATAACAGAATTGCTGTAACTGGTTGCATTGTGTTTTAGTGCAGCTGTGTTGTGTTGACTCAGTTCTGTTTTGAGGACATTACTTCTGTATAAAACAATAATGGATGCTATTTTTTATGCTATTTTATAGCTGTGGAGAACTATCCGTACTAGTTCCTGTCTTACATCTTACAGAGTAATTAGTATGTACTGATGTGATAGACTGAAAATATCAATTGAAAATATAGATACATTACATTTGTCTGGCAAAAGTAAAATCCTAGGTTATTCACCTTTTCATGCAAGTGGAGGAGCTTGTGTTGATATCATTATCCCTAACTGTCCATATTTACTACTACGTACAGTCTCATGCTGTGGGAAACACAGAGCAATGATACAACAGTGAATGCAGGAAGAAATGGCTTTCAATTACAGGCAACACAGCCATGTATGTTCACAGCATACAAATGATGCCCCTGCAAATGATGACATCATCTTAGATGACGAAGAAAGCACTCACAGCCAAGACAGAGTGGCTGGGATTGAAGCAGCTCAGCACAAGTGCTCTTATACTCATGGAGATAGCCACCAATGCTCTTATATTCATGGAGATAGCCACCAATGCTCTTATATTCATGGAGATAGCCACCAATGCTCTTATACTCATGGAGATAGCCACCAATGCTCTTATACTCATGGAGATAGCCACCAATGCTCTTATATTCATGGAGATAGCCACCAATGCTCTTATATTCATGGAGATAGCCACCAATGCCCTTATATTCATGGAGATAGCCACCAAATGTTCTTATATTTATGGAGATAGCCACCAATGCCCTTATATTCATGGCGATAGCCACCAATGTTCTTATATTCATGGAGATAGCCACCAAATGTTCTTATATTCATGGAGATAGCCACCAATGCCCTTATATTCATGGAGATAACCCCCAATGCCCTTATATTCATGGAGACAGCCACCTCCAACAACCTAACCACTAAGGTGCACACACCAGTGTATTTTCGTGCTGGTCTCAAGCCCGGATAAATAGGGAGGGTTGCATCAGGAAGGGCATCCTGAATTTCATAGCTGTAGTAATTACATGGGAAAAAGTTGATCAGTCACAGCCTGAAAATCTGGGAAAGAGTAGTGGAAGCTAGGCTTAGAGGAGAGGTAGAGATCTGTGAGTGAAAGTAAGGAACAGTTGGAGGTGAGCTTGGAAAGTTGGAGATATGCTTTGGCTTTGGAGAGCAGGGGAATGAAAGTGAGCAGGACTAATACAGAGTACATGTGTGTGAATGAGAGGGCAGACGGTGGACAGGTCCAGTTACAAGGAGTTGATTTGGTGAAGGTTGACGAGTTTACCTACTTAGGGTTGAGGGTACAGAGTAATGGAGGAAGTGAAAGAGAGGTAAAGAAGAGAGTGCAGGCAGGGTGATGTGGATGGCATAAAGTGTCTGGGGTGATCTGTGATAGAAGGGTGTCGGCTAGAATGAAAGGAAAGATCTATAGGACAGTAATGAGACCTGCTATGTTGTATGGACTGGAGACAGTGGCACTGACAAAGAGACAGGTGAGGGAGATGGAGGTGTTGAGATTCTCATTTGGAGTGACGAGGAAGGATAGGATCAGAAATTAGTTTATTAGAGGATCAGCACATGTAGCATGTTTTGGAGATAAAGTTAGAGAAGCGAGATTGAGATGGTTTGGACATGTACAGAGGAGGGAGGAGATGTATATTGGTAGGAGGGTCTTGAGGATGGAACTTCCAGGCAAGAGGAAGAGAGGTAGACCTAAGAGGAGGTTTATGGATGCAGTGGTAGAGGATATGAGAGTGGCAGGTGTGTCAGTGGAGGACACTCAGGACAGGGCCAGATGGAGGAGTTTGATCCGCTGTGGCGACCCCTAAATGGGAATTGCCGAAAGAAGAAGAAGAAGCCACCAATATTCTTATATTCATGGAGATAGCCACCAATGCCCTTATATTCATGGCGATAGCCACCAATGTTCTTATATTCATGGAGATAGCCACCAATGTTCTTATACTCATGGAGATAGCTACCAATGCTTATATTCATGGAGATAGGTACCAATGCTCTTATACTCACGGAGATAGCCACCAATACTCTTATATTCATGGAGATAGCCACTAATTCTCTTATGTTCACGGAGATAGCCACCAAAGCTCTTTGTGAACCATTTTTTTGTTATTCAGAACAAAATAGACTTGCTTAGCATACAATTTATAATATTACAGCCACAATTCTGTTTGTCACAAATAGTGTTTCCAGCAAAAGTTGGTCCACTGAGAGTTGCTGGAAAGTTGGGTCGGGTGGAAAGCACTGCATTAAGAGCCAACAGAGCTTGTTATGCTGTTTATGTTGTAAGATCATCCAGGGCTGTACATTTTTGCATTTTATTAGTAAATGTAATAATTGTATCACAGTCTTCATCATTTTTTGCCATACATGTACCAAATTGTGTTAATATAAATGTGCCATATTTTTAAATTGTGATTTTTCACCGCAATCGAAATTTGTCCTCTGTTTTTAACCATCTGTGCAGTTAGAACACACACACTAGTGATTACTAGGGAGCTATGGTGCACACAATCCCAGAGCGGTGGGCAGCCCATGCCTGGCACCCAGGGAGCAGTTGGGGTTAGGTGCTTTGCTCAAGTGCACCTCAGTCAAGGCCTCAGGCCTGGGAATCGAACCCACAACTCTCTGGTCACAAGACCTATTCCCTAACCACCAGACCATGACTGCCCCCACTGTCAGTTAAATAGTGACCAAAAACAAACAAATCACACCAAAAACATTATATCTGTTTGTCACAGCGAGCTGGCCCAGCTGCCCAGTGGGGACGCGCCCACACACACAGTCACTCCCTCGCTCAGTCACCCCAGTGCTGATGTCACCATCATGCACCTGTCTTGTTATCCCTGCACTATTTAATCCCACAGATCCTGCCCGTCAGTGCTGCATATTGAAGCCAGAGAGAGAGAGAGAGAGAGAGAATGAGACTTCTTTAATGCACATTGGAGTGCAGAACTCCTCTTACCCTCCCAGTGTGTTCCTGTCTTCACTGTGTTTGTTTAGCACTGTTTCACAGTAAGAGTGTTGACTCGGTATGGACAATAAGGATTTAGCACTAGCACCATCGTCCCTGGCTCCTTATGTCCCCTCATTACACTGTTTGAGATTGCAGTAATAGAAGGCTGCAACCTCTAGTAGAACGGGCTCATTCTGCTTCTTGTAATATGATAAATATTTTACAAAAATACTTATATTATTGTAATGAATTGGAAGGCACTGCAGTTTACTATGAACATCCTTTTCCTGTAAGTTGCACTCATCCACACATTCAAAGTAAGCTTGGCATGTTCATATTCTAATAGAAGAATATTATAAATTTACATTATATACTTAAAGAACAAAGTCATTTAATTTGTTCAGTAACTTTATTGACAGTCTGATGTCAGAAACACAGACTGAAAAGTGGGGGCCACAGATCCTATGAATCAGTGAGACGTCGGAATGAGCCTACTACAGCACAGGGAGCTCCCCAGTCTGTGAAGGAGCGATACTCTCCAGGTCTCATGAAGTACTGGCGGCCACGGTAGTTTGAGTGCTCGTAAAATATCCAGTAGCCCTCCAAGATGTTGCATGAGCATACACTGTGGCTTCGGAATTTGTCCTGAACCGACTTGCAGTCATCGGAGAACTCCATCATCTGGCCCTGGAAACAGGGACGCACGTAGATACGGGCACGGAATGTCATGTCTTTGCCCTGAAAAATAAGCATTTTCACAAAGAACATTATTCATAACATAATCTTGTGTGGTGATGTAAACGAAAGAGAATCGAAATGCAGAGAAAGCAGAGAGTAAGGCTACCTGTTTCCAATGTGAATGATAAGTTGTGGAATACAACAATAACACAATTTGAGAATACAGTAAATGCATTATCTTTAAGGCTAATTTTACATCTAATAGATAATCACTTATCATTCTATAGGTACAATAACACAGTTCACTATAATTCACTATATTTATTATAAATTACTTACATATAAGATTGCACGGCACGAACAAATTGTGTCATTGAAACCCATCCAGCGCTGGTACTCTGGGTATTCCCCTTTGGTTAGCACATACTGGTACCCAGAAAAACCGGGTCTTTCATAGAGAACCCAGTAGCCACTCTCCACTTTGATGGAATTACATCGATTTAAGTGGGTGTGTAGGTCTGGGCAGTCAGTGTCACACTCATAGCTGTGACCCTTGAAGTTCTTATCTGCATAAAAGATAATCTGTAAAAAATGAAAGATGTAACCAGACTCTAAAGCCAATCTGTTAAAAAATGTCACTCAACCATTTATGATCACATTCTGCAATATCGATACTAAAGAAGAGCATTTCATAAATTAAACTATGGCTATGTATCAGTGGCTATGCCTTTTAAAATAGAAAGGCATGTATGGTCTTACCTTACTCATTCTGCTAGAAGTGTCCTAAAGCAGAAGGATAATCAGACAAACAAGAACTCACACTGCCTTTTATAAACCTCTATCAGTATTTGGTGGGTCCACTTTGTTTGTTATTTTAATGACTGGGATTTGCTGCTGGCCAAAGTCTTGATCCAATGCATAGAGATAAAAACCCTGATTCATCAGTGTTAAAAGCCTTCGTTGGCACATTACTGACCTCGGTCGCACCACCCTGTTTGGACAGCAAGCACAGTAACCTTCATGCTGCAATGTGCCTAAATGAGGTTGTTTACAACATGGTAATTTAAACTGATCACAGAACAGCTTTTTATATAGTCTCTTTACACACTCTACTCATTTTGGTGTGCATATGTCTTATGTGTAAAGTGGAGAATTGTGGGAAGAAAGGCTGATACAGTATCATCTTTTATGCTTGCAGTCCTGTATTTCCCTACAAGGCTTGTTTGGTGAGTTTTATTCCTGCTCAAGTTTCAAATGTGAAAGGTAAAAACACATAGTACAATGTAAATGTGCAGTTATATAAATCATTTAATGGTGATACCTAAAACATAATCTTTCATTTATGTTTCTATACTGTATAATATGACAGCAAGTGTGTTCCAAACACTTCATATTGTTGAAAAACATATCTAAGCTCATGTTTTTAAAAGGATGTTCTGTAAGTGTGTGATGTGAGGGAAAGGTAGGATGCCAAAACGCAATGTCAGACTTAATAGCGCTTTTATTTAAAGAAGAATAGCACATGTTGAGCTAATGCAAACCACTTAAACACACATGGAGACTCAAACAAGGATGAGCAACAAGACACATTAAATACCTTAACATAAAGAAGAACCAAGGACAATGCATAACATTGGTGAGACAAGCCACAGGTGAGATGAATGAGAATCACACCCAAAAGAAATACATATATGCACATAAACAGACGAAGACCACACATACACATGCCAGAGATGAGGAGTCTGGGGCGTTACTGTGACAAAGTGGAAGAACAGCGAAATGAAAAATCAGGATGAGTCATCAGGACACTCAAAGACGAAAAATATTACTAATATTCAATACTATTCAATATTCAAAGCACTTAAAAAATACACCAGATATCACATCTGATTTAAAAATGGGGGTCTTAGAAGTATAATACAATATTAGTTAGATGTTATAGAGCCTTCAGTCCTGCAGAGTATCCTGAGAACCTTCTGAGTGTTTTGCCTGTTCTTTAAGGGAACCCTCACTATCCTGCACACAGAAAAGAGAACTGTCTCACGGTCCAAATACACAGTAAACAGCTCTATATCAATTTCAAATATCAATGTTAAGATGGCAACTACAGTCATTTGATCTTCAAACGTAATGGGGCTGGTGCTGTATCTGAATATGGGTGGCTTTGGGGTTAAACGTGCTGAGGAGATGCAGGAGAAGATGTGTATGGTAATGTTAAAAGCTTTCAAGACAGCGACTCACACTGAAAGAGTGGGAGGAGGGGGTCAGGGAGGGGGCCTTCACGTTCTCCTGAAGGGCCAAAGCCACTTTGCTATGCTTGGCATTCCAGCGTTTAAGCTTCTCAGCTGGGAAAGAAAAGGCATGTGCTTGGACATGTTATATTAAAATATGTACATATTATTCATTAGTGGGTCACCTCACACAAAATAGCACATACTATGTTTCCGCGAATGGTCGAACGCCTTAAAAGAGCCAAGCATGGCAAATGGGTGGTAGGATAATGAGAAGGGGTGAACGATGCACCTCTAAGGAAACAAAGGGAAGCAGATTTCTTATCCATCTATAAACAGCTGTTTTAAATATACATTTGTTAAATGATACTGTGGTCCTCATTCTACATTTATTATTATATATATTTAATTACATAACTTTGCAAAAAAATGCAGTCATAACCAAAAAAAAAAAAAAAAAAACTTGACTTAACTTGCTTTACTTTAGTGTCTTGGTCAGGGCAAGAGGCAGATGGCTTGCAGCTGTACAGAGACAGGATATCCTCTACTGGTAAACTATTCTGAAATGACAGTAAAGTGTACTTATATCTTAATAGCACAGTTCATGTGTTGAACACCAAATACTAAATTTACTGAATAAGCTTACCAAAAGTATCCCTGCAAAAGAAGAAAGGATCATAGCTTCTCTTTCAAGTTGGTTAGGATACTGACCCGGACTGATTCTGCTGTGAAGAGAGTTCATAGCTAAATATCAGTCAAGAAGAGGAAAAAAAATATTTGCACTTTGAAATGCTAAATACTTTACTCACACAAGTTCACTCTCAAATGGACTGTTTTCATTGTATTTTTCCAGCCACCATAAAGCCATACTTGCAGCTAAATCATAATGAGCCTGTATAAAAATGATTTAAAAAATCAGTGATATTTCACTGGCTTGGCCATGACACATCATGCACATTTGAGTGCCATTTCACACTCACTATGGCATCATTCAAATATGAACATATCAAATTGATGAAAATGTATATGTAGGGGGAAAATGGATTACAATAGTGCAGTAGTTTATATTTTAATTTGTAAGAATTGCAGTATGTCTTAAGACATTTTACCCCCAAATACAGATTACCTGGGGAATGTAAATGTCTACCAAATAAATAAATACAACCAAAGTGTTACATCAGAGTAGCAAAGCGCTCCTTCACATCAGTCATACTATGGCGTTCTTTTTATACCATATTATTTCATCAATTAATTAAAAAAAGCAATATCAATTAAAAAAAAATTTTTAATTGCACAATGTCCCATGGTCAAAATGACTGGCTGTATAACGCAACTGTGCATTATAACAAAACATTACCCCCAACTATATACCTTCAGCTACACTCTAAGGGCTTTCTAAGAAACACGACTGAATGAAACACGGTGAATGAATGTGTTGAATGCATGTGTATGGCCTTACCAGATCATCCAGCAGTGAGAATGTGCCTTTCCCCTTGGGATCAAATCCATTCTCCCTAAGTTTTTGTCCAATATAGTCACCACTCAGAAAATAAGAACAGTGTTTAAAATGTTAATCACAATATACAGATTTTAGATATATTGATTCAAGTGATTAATACATGCTAGATACTATATCAGAGTCCGTATGACAGTGAGATTACACAAGGTCCAGTTTAAGATTTAAAGTTTAATAGCTTTTGCAAACAGCAAAGCAGTAGGACAGGTGCTCAGGTGCTGAAAGTGATTATCAATGGTGTGTCGGTGGTGCTCCGTAGAAAAAAAGAGTCAGCAATGAAAACAGTGGTAACAGGCAACACACCCAGGGTAAAACAGTAAACTGCCCTGTTGAAGGTGAATTGGTCACCGAAACCGGTAGGCATTGATACGGCAGGTCCATTTTCTAATAAAGGACCTTTTACTCTACCTTTTTACCCTGGGTGTGTTTAATAGCTTTTATTTAGATCTCCAAATTGATATCCTATTGATAATTTAGAGGCATGTAAATAACTCACAGAAGAGCTTTAATGTCTCGTTTCAGTTGTCTGGTTCCCATATTTTAGTCAGCTAACACCACAGGCTGTTCGGGATGGCTTTTATATCCAAATGTTTGTGCAGAAACAAAATCTGAAATCATGTAAACCAATACATTTGAGATTTGTGCTCTCAATCTTCACTGCCTCTTGGAAAACCTGTTACTCACGGAATCCTACACAATGTAAACCTGACCCTCCATTCTGTCATTCAAAAAGAAGGAAAAGTATTAATCAAACTTGGAGTTCAGCAACACATCTGTTCAGTCATTATACATCTGCCAAATTCTGCAATAACTGGAATTAGCCAATTAGGTAAGTATGCAATACTTGTTTAAACCAATATACTTAGTTAGTTTAAACTAATACCCTCAGCTGAACAAAAAAGCCAAACTTCAAATCTGTAAAAGGGTGTTTTTATTAACGTTTTTAATCTAAAATTAATTTGAGTAATTGAATAAAACTACTAAACTCACCAAAAGATCCAAGTGCAACTAAGACATTGAAGAATCTGAAATATCCATTAGTAGTTGCTGTGTATTTTGTACAAAGCAAATATGCTCTGCGGGAACAGTTGATATCTCAGGTGAACAGCCTTGGTGAATAATTCATTAGAACCCGAGTGTCACTTTGATAAAATGGCAACCAATACAGAGATTAGGTTTCTTCATAGCCCATTTGAGAAGGGGTTTTAAAAAAGAGGTTACTACTTTGCTGAGGTATTACATATCCAAAGCTTTCTCGTCACAGTAGAATTTGTTCTGCATTACGATTTTTAAAGCCTAATTCTAGGAATTAAAATTTTCACTAAAACATTTTCAGTTTACTACTTTCTGCAGTCAATGTCTCAGACATTTTAACAGATGAGGTGAGGAAGAGAGACATCAGTTATGTAATAATGCTTTAATCATAATACAAAACCTATACTGAGAGCTTGAGTATGGGGACTGTACAATCAAGGGAACTCAAAAAGAAGGAATAAAACTTTATTATAAAAAACAT
The DNA here is from genome assembly GCF_052324685.1 of Brachyhypopomus gauderio. Classification (NCBI taxonomy): domain Eukaryota; kingdom Metazoa; phylum Chordata; class Actinopteri; order Gymnotiformes; family Hypopomidae; genus Brachyhypopomus; species Brachyhypopomus gauderio. The sequence continues at coordinate 338,000 of NW_027506868.1, forward strand.
GCTGTGCATGGATTTAAAACAAACAAACTCCATCATGACAATGGGAATGGCTTTAGTTCTTATCTTTCTTAACACGTTTCTTCTTGTTTTCTTTGAACACCGGAGAACATAAAAACCTGGTGTCGGAGAACTTGTCCCCACGTCTCATTTTACTGTGAAATGAAGCATTGAGGAAACTTGATTAAAAACAGAGGAACTCCCATAGGTAGTCGGTATGGTGCTATTAATCCACAAAATGACAGGAGCCGAAGAAGCACTCACCAGTTGAGAGGGGGCTCCTTGTAGGACACAGCGGCTGCCTTTCTGCGGGTACGGCCTAACGCGTTAGCTGTTACGCCTGTGTTTGTTAAGTTCTTCACTACCCTCACATCTAAAATTTAAAGAAATAACCAGTTAACAGGAAATAAAATTAAAACATTTAAATAACACCCCCACGCCCCCTGACAATATAGTCAAGTGTTTTTTAATTACATATTAAGGTGTTCTGATAAACTTTAGATTACCTGGGGACAGGTGGGTCACATAAGAGCCAGGGTCCTCAAAAACGTGCATGGTTCGTGTGCAGGTCTGTGGACTGCAGGTAATGCCCGAAGTGTCATAAGTAAGAATGTCAGTGGAGCCAAACTCTAAAGACTGCCATGGGGGCCTCTCCTCAGTGATGTTTTCACTTGGTTTCTCCTTCTCATTGCACCTTGGAGTTGACTGGATGTTAATGCTATGACATGGAATGATTGTACTACTTGTGACGAGAGAAACCTCACTTTCTTTGTTTGTTTCTTGATCTTCAGAGCCACCATTTAACAGGAAATTACAACTGGAAGAAACAACATATGTTTCTCTGCAGTGTCTCTTCTGGCCCTGGTTATTCTGTCTGAGGGTGATGTCTCTCAGATCTGTGCCATGGTCTTTTTTAGGACATATAATCTCACCTTTGTCAATGTTTGTTAGGTGAACCCTTGCTGAGTCATCAGTCCTACTTTGAGAATCACTTCTAAAGTCTCCCTGAAGACTAGAACAATGTGACACTTCCGTGGGCTGCTCAGAGTCATTACCAGAAGTGCAGTTTTCCTTTACACTTGCATCAACCAGACCTCGTAATTCAGTTGCCAAACGTCTTTTCTTTCCTAAAGCATTAGGTTTTTCTCTTGTGGCAACATTCTTCTTTCTTACTTTCATTACCATTTCCTTTACTTTCATTACTTTCTTGGATGAAGGGTACGATTTTTGAGAAACTTCAGAGGCAACATCTGTAAGATTGCCATCTTTGATAGTCTTTGAATGTTTTAAAAAGCATTTGCTTGACTCTGGAGGAGGAATATCTTGATATCCCTTCCTGAACACTGGAGAGGTGCAGTGTGAATCATTTTTGCTTTCCAGAGCTTCTGCATTTGATGTTTCTTCAGAACTGACATCACATTGAATCTCTATTGCATCATTCAAAATGTCACTGTGGAATGACCCACTGGCATGGATCACATATGTTTCCCTGTCTCTCGGTATCCTGCGTTCTGCTGGTGGAGAGACTGACTGTTCTGAACCTTTGCGTTGATGTTTTTCAACATTGACAGAGATTTCCTTGACATGAGTGTCAGTGTTAATATCTGAAATATTAGAGGACATTTTCTTAGCACTCTCCAACATCTGTGGGGTCGTTCTGCTCTTTGGCGCTCTTGATTTGCTTTTAATTACTAATGTTTTCCTGTTGTTACGATCTTCATTCTTGGAGTCACTGTCTCCGTCATTAAATAATTTAACATCACAGGAAATGTCCTTGCTTCTTCGTGTTCTATTTTGAATTTCTACATCACTAAAATAGTCGTCACAATCACTCTTGGTGGAATCACAGTTTGAAGGGTATGGAGTGATTATGTATGTCTTTCTTGTTTCTTGGTTTCCTGCAGTCTGGTTTTGTGCATTGCATATGCGCCTGTTGCTTTTAGGGTTACGTGAGGTGATATGAGTCTTCCTGCGTGCAGTGATCAGTTCTCCTCCGGTCTCAGCTGGCTCTTGCAAATCCTCCTCTTCACTGTGTCTAGTGGACCTGTAGATATTCTGATCTGTTTGAAGTTGGGCTCCAAAGAGTACATTCATGGGCAAACCACCAGTTATATCATTTGGATGTGCTGACTCCATTTGTGCAGTTATATCGTTTGCATGTGCTGACTCCATTTGTGCAGTTATATCGTTTGCATGTGCTGACTCCATTTGTGCAGTTATTTCGTTTGCATGTGCTGACTCCATTTGTGCAGTTATATTGTTTGAATGTGCTGACTCCTCCATTTGTTCAGTTTCAAAGCTTTTCTTTGGCTTAGTCTGCACAGTGATTATTTCTCCAGCATTGTCTACTACGGTAATCTCCATTTCTGAGTCGTGCAAAATATTCGCTGGCATCGCATCGCTCCTCTCTGGACTGAAAGGCGTATTCTTACGTTTGGCTGAAAACTGATGAACTTGAACATTCGAGACAGAGTTATGGACAGCTGGTAGCGGCTCATTCTGTGTGCATTCAGACTGATTGGTTGGATTCCTAACCGCAGATAACAATTTGGTTACTCCTTCCTTAGCCTGGCAGACATCTACAGAAAAAATAAAGAAAATCTCATTATAGCATCACAAAAACAACTGGAAGATTACTTTCGAAATTATGGTAAAGCATATTCTTAAGATTCACAATCATGATCCTAATTTACAAGACCTCTTACTGACAATTGTTGCATTTTAACAAAGCAGTGTCCACAGTGGTATCCTTCTTTTTACTATGGGACAAAACAGCATTACAACTTGTGAAATGTGCCATATTTGTCAATTGTGATTTTTTCACCGCAATCTAAATTTGTCCTCCGCATTTACCCAACTGTGCAATTAGAACACACACACAAACACACACTAGTGCTTACTAGGGGGCTGTGGTGCACACGTGCCCAGAGCGGTGGGCAGCCCTAGCACGGCGAGCAGTTGGGGTTAGGTGCCTTGCTCAAGGGCACCTCAGTCATGGCCTCAGGCCTGGGAATCGAACCCACGACCCTCCGGTCACAAGACCAGTTCCTTACCACAGGACCATGACTGCCCCGTGATTTACTTCTGTACACTCACACAAGCCACCTGAACAGGGATGACTGAAAACTTGACAATGAGCACTGCAATCAGGTATTTTGGCAACACAAATGTATCTAGTGATTTACATACCTTCAGTGACCTCTGTTTCTAAGCTCCCCACTACCTGTTATAAAATAATTTAATACAATTATATTTAATTACCAGTAATTATGGGTTTATTACAAGCAGTGGTGCACAGTGGTTGCATGTGGGCCAAATGTGCAACAGTGATGAATTACCTCTTTTTTGAAAATAAGGTCCACAGCCTTAGCCATGCAATTGGCAGAGGTGTCATAAAATTCTTTCAGAATGGCAAACTACAAAAAAAGAGGTATTTACCAGTTAAACGAAGGCAAACATTTACAAATAACAATAACAGCAGAATAATGTTTCGCGTTTAAGTCCATGATAAATCTTATTTATCTGCGTTCCATTAAGAATGCCTTTAATAGTTAATAGTTAAATGCCTTTTAACAATGTTTTAAATAGTTTAATAAATTATTTAATAGTATAATAGTTAAATGCCTTTAATAGAATAGCTTCTGTCTGGGTCAACCTACTCAGAGTTGAGCGACCCTGATTACTTTAACTCCGATCAGCCTTTTAGGAACCGAAAACTCTGAGTATGTCAGATCGGGGTAAGACAACTCAGAGTTCAGGGTTAAGTTTAGATTTTGTTAAACCCTCTTTCTGGAATACCCCCTGGTCTTCTTCTGTGTGTTCTCACCATGTGTTTGTTTTTATGCCGCTCGATGGCGAGGTCAAATCTCACGGACTGCACATCTCTCTGCAGGTGCAGGATGTCAGTCTCTAGTTGTCTAGTTCTCTGTTTCTGCGCCGCCAGGGCCAGAGCCAGGGCCTTGTTGTTGGTCTTGAGGGAGAGTTTGAAGAAGCTCGACGTGTCTACCAGACAGACCACCACAGACCAGTGTTATATCATAACGGAAGATACGTTTCAAGATTCTGGGAATTATTCTGTAATTTATCGTAGATGAAAATGACTTACTGTGTATTTTTGTTTTAATTTTAGCAGCTGTTTGTTTTATCGAGCTCTGTTTCTTCTCCATTATGAATGCAAGCGTCATTTCGAAACAGGCTTAAAAATAGAAGTAAAAACGTTATACCACAAATTAATCAATCTGTTAGCTAACCTAGTTAACTAAGTACTTACATTATATACTGATATTTAAAGCTGATAATGATTCAGTGTTGGCGTCTGTATCATTATCTGGAGACACAAACGTCTACGTGAATCTGTTCAAACACAAACAGCACCGCGCGAGCTCCAAACGCTTCTTCGTTGAATTTCCCGGATGATTGGTGTCGGTTTCAGAAGCATTACTGCCGCCTTGGTGAGCAATTAGAAGTCACATTCAATGTGGAGGAATATAAAATATTATTAAAATATTATATTCCTACTATATTCAGTTTTAACTGCCAGAATGCGTGGTCCATAAAAATAAATTAGGGGTAATGTTGTAATTTATAAAAATATATTATCTGACTATTTTTGTCACATATTTCATACATACGTCTGACTTTTAATTTGAAGGGGTTCATGGAACAGGAACCGGAAAACCGGTTAGTGTAGTATGTATTTAGCTCTCGAGCGTCTCAAGAAAGCTAACTTTACCGCCAACTAAATCTTCGTTGTCGAGAGCAAACTATTTATTATTTTAGTGAACTAACAACTAGATCAACTGTCATTTGTGAAATGGAGGGTCAACGCTGGTTGCCACTGGAGGCGAATCCAGAAGTATGCGTGCTGTTGCATTAATTCTTGCTAGTTAGCCTCCGTGTTGACTTACTCGCTAATGGTTGTGAATCTGTGATAGTTCACGATAGTTCACGTCTGTGTCCAGACTCTCGAGTAAGATCGATAACGGGTCACTGATTTATTTTCTTTTTCTGCCTTTCAGGTTATGAACCAAGTGAGTAGGTGTCTCATGTTCTTATACCGGAGTCAAGTCTAGCCAAATGATTTCAACAAAAGGTGTTTGTATTATATGACATCAAGCCTCACACCGTAGCCATGCCAGCCCACCCTAAGACATGATACTACACGTTTGCTTGGTCACCTCCCTTAAATTCACTTAAGATACTAAATTAGATTGGATTTGGAAGACACTCCCTGCGATCCAGAACTTATAATCTGTTAAACTCCTTTGGATTTTTTTTTTAATGTTTTATAGTTTTTACGACAGCTGGGCTTGGTACCTTCCTGGCAGTTTGGAGATGTTTATGGTTTAGACCCTGAGCTCCTCACATTGGTACCAAGGCCTGTGTGTGCTGTGCTGCTGCTCTTCCCTGTGACGGAGAAGGTAGGACTTTCATAGTGTCCCCTCATAGTGCAGGTCAAGGTAGTTAAAAATGTAGAATACGGACAGATAGTATGGCCTTTATGGTTCTGTTTAGTGTCTTTGTAATTTTGGAACCCCTGATTTATTTTTAATGTCTGAGATTCTGGGAACAAGATTTCTTGAAATCTCTTTCTCAGAAAAGATTGCTTGCACAGTCACTGCATCACTACACATACTGGTGCCCTGCCCCTGTGCCCTGTCACACTGTGTTGTCATATTTTCAGCCATCACAACCAGGATTTAGTAAATTTCTAACATATTTTTGTGATCATTTGATACTTTTCTATTTCTCACAAACTCTGTTGCACTCAGATACATAATCAAAATGTAACTAACCAGGGCCTGAAATTCATTTTTCAAAATGAGTGGGAATTCCCCCCTTAAATGTGTCACATAAGGGGGATTTCTACATTTTGGGGGGAGATACTTCTGGTGAACCTAAATACATACATATATATATATATATATATATATATATATATATATATATATATATATATATATATATATATATATATATATATATATATATATATATTAGGGGTGGGACGCGATCAAAAAAATTAATCGAATTAATTACAAGCGTTGTAATTAATTAATCGAAATTAATCGCATTTTAATCGCATTTCAATATTTAACGTGAGAAATATTAATTTAAGTTTGAATGATGAATGAATCAATGAACATAAGCATAAACTTCAACATCTTGTTTATTTTTCCACCAGTCTACTACACAGACCAATAGATGAGTGCAGAAAACAGAGCAAACAGTTTTCAGAACACTGGAAATTCTGACCAAAAATATTTAATTTTGGGAGCTTTGCTCATGATATTGGAAGAATAAGAAGAAGTGAAGTAAATCAGATGTTTTTTAATACCATTTTAGATGGTAGACTTTTTCTTTAATTTCCCAGGCCTCTTACACAGGCATCTCCATAGTGCCTAGTGATCTTCTGCATGCTCAAAGCAAATGACTGGATCTTTCATTCATCATCTATAATATGAGCTGTCACACCAAGATAATTCTTGTTGCTAACAGAGGTCCAGTGATCCCCAGTCAGAGCCACATTTAGGGCACTCTTCACAATAACCAAATAATGTGATGCGTAAAGTATTGTAATGATCCTTAAGGGATTATTGGGTTACTGTTTCTTTAAGTTAAGTTGTGTGTGCGAGTGGAAAAGTGCGCGAGGAGCGAGAGTGAGTGAGAGAGAGAGAGGATTCGGTTATTTTTCTTGAGTGAGTTCGCTTGTATTAATGTTTAAATAAAAGAGACGAGTTGTCAACAGTAAACTGTCCTGGTATTTAACCAACGTTACAGTATAAACGCCTCCGCCGCTCGTGCGAGGTGTGCGAAGTCGCGCGCGTCACTAGCGAAAGTTTAATCCAGTCTTGATTAGGTTTAGTCAGTTTTAATGGTCCAATGAAGGTAATTTAAAAACCAGGACATTTCCTCACTTAAAAAAACCCCGGGACAGGATGTGAAATACGGACGTTTGTTCACCCTATCGTACTAGGAATACATTTATCAGCTAAGTGATCATTACTGACCTGCGCATTAGTACCAACATGTTTTGCGTTGAGGCGGTAACGAAGGGTGGAAGTGCTCGTGTGATAAGCGAACTCCTTCCTACATAAAATGCAAATAACACTATATTTATTTTTACTTCCATCTGGACGTTTCTTATATTTATATTTCCCATCCACCAGCGTAGCGTCTTCACTCATCTCCATCATGCTCATCTTATTGTGCGTCCATATAATCTGTATGTCTGGAACTCGTGCACTGAGAAATATTCACGGTGCAAAAGTGTCTCATGCGTTAAATGCGTAAATTTTTTTAGTGCGTTAATTTTCCTGTAATTAATTAATCGAAATTAACGCGTTAAAGTCCCACCACTAATATATATATATATATATATTAGGGGTGGGACGCGATCAAAAAAATTAATCGAATTAATTACAAGCGTTGTAATTAATTAATCGAAATTAATCGCATTTTAATCGCATTTCAATATTTAACGTGAGAAATATTAATTTAAGTTTGAATGATGAATGAATCAATGAACATAAGCATAAACTTCAACATCTTGTTTATTTTTCCACCAGTCTACTACACAGACCAATAGATGAGTGCAGAAAACAGAGCAAACAGTTTTCAGAACACTGGAAATTCTGACCAAAAATATTTAATTTTGGGAGCTTTGCTCATGATATTGGAAGAATAAGAAGAAGTGAAGTAAATCAGATGTTTTTTAATACCATTTTAGATGGTAGACTTTTTCTTTAATTTCCCAGGCCTCTTACACAGGCATCTCCATAGTGCCTAGTGATCTTCTGCATGCTCAAAGCAAATGACTGGATCTTTCATTCATCATCTATAATATGAGCTGTCACACCAAGATAATTCTTGTTGCTAACAGAGGTCCAGTGATCCCCAGTCAGAGCCACATTTAGGGCACTCTTCACAATAACCAAATAATGTGATGCGTAAAGTATTGTAATGATCCTTAAGGGATTATTGGGTTACTGTTTCTTTAAGTTAAGTTGTGTGTGCGAGTGGAAAAGTGCGCGAGGAGCGAGAGTGAGTGAGAGAGAGAGAGGATTCGGTTATTTTTCTTGAGTGAGTTCGCTTGTATTAATGTTTAAATAAAAGAGACGAGTTGTCAACAGTAAACTGTCCTGGTATTTAACCAACGTTACAGTATAAACGCCTCCGCCGCTCGTGCGAGGTGTGCGAAGTCGCGCGCGTCACTAGCGAAAGTTTAATCCAGTCTTGATTAGGTTTAGTCAGTTTTAATGGTCCAATGAAGGTAATTTAAAAACCAGGACATTTCCTCACTTAAAAAAACCCCGGGACAGGATGTGAAATACGGACGTTTGTTCACCCTATCGTACTAGGAATACATTTATCAGCTAAGTGATCATTACTGACCTGCGCATTAGTACCAACATGTTTTGCGTTGAGGCGGTAACGAAGGGTGGAAGTGCTCGTGTGATAAGCGAACTCCTTCCTACATAAAATGCAAATAACACTATATTTATTTTTACTTCCATCTGGACGTTTCTTATATTTATATTTCCCATCCACCAGCGTAGCGTCTTCACTCATCTCCATCATGCTCATCTTATTGTGCGTCCATATAATCTGTATGTCTGGAACTCGTGCACTGAGAAATATTCACGGTGCAAAAGTGTCTCATGCGTTAAATGCGTAAATTTTTTTAGTGCGTTAATTTTCCTGTAATTAATTAATCGAAATTAACGCGTTAAAGTCCCACCACTAATATATATATATATATATATATATATATATATATATATATATATATATATATATATATACACACACACACACACATATATATGTATTTAATATATATACATTGTAACTTGTCTCTTGGTTCTTCTCTACCCTGATCTGTCCTCTCCTTGGTCTTTCTTTTAAAAAAAAAAAAAAAAACATTCCAACTGCTCTCTTGGAGGGCCAAGCTGAAATTAGCATACATTGGTTAGGCTTGTTATAACTAAATTTTACATCTGTTTTGTGTGCTGAAATGTGTCATCACCAGTGATGCCGGTAACGCGTTACTTAGTAACGCGTTACTGTAGTCGGACTACTTTTTTCAGTAACGAGTAGTCTAACGCAACTACTATTTAAAAACTAGTAGTCAGATTAAAGTTACTTATCTAAAACATCGTGCGTTACTATTTCTGCATTTCGGGGGAACGTAGGTTATATTTATTCATTCTTATTTTTTGGCTACACGTTTCTTACGCGGTTACGTCATCTCTGCTCTGCGGCGCCAAAGTCAGATGGAAGGAGAGGTTCGCCTTTAGCAGCTGGAAATACAGGCATTATTTTGATTTTATTTCGGCTAAGGAAGACAACATTAAGGTCCGTTGTACACTCTGTCCTGGCGACAGAGTGCTGTCTACTTTCAAAAACACAACGTCAAACCTGAAAAAAAAAAAAAAAAACCGGGGCTTGGCGGCGAACGTAAATTGTTACCGGGCGGGGTGTAAAATTGACTAAATTCAGTATTATATCGCGATCGATCGATCGCCGGTGGTTGGCGCCAGATCGAACTAGTAACTCATTGAATCATAGATGTGGATCAGAGGTAAATAAACTGGATTTTTTTTTCGGCGTGAGATATCGGAAGTGTGGCGTAAGCGTGTGAAGACAGTCAAATGCGTGTGTCTCAATGCGTGACAGTTGGCAACCCTGTAAGTGGGCGGAGTTGAACAGAAAGACTGTCTTATTTATTTATTTAAAAAACATGTAAGCCTATTTCAAGAAAAAGTTTACAAATGCCAGTGTCATTTTTGATGTTCCGGTTAAAATACATGTCAATAAAGTGAGTATTGGCAGAACTGGTAGTCATTTTCATGTTCTAGGGGCGGGGGATCAGCCTCTGCTGAAAGTAACTAAAAGTAATCTAACTTAGTTACTTTTAAAAGCAAGTAGTCAGTAACTTAACTGAGTTACTTTTTAAAGAAGTAGTCAGTAGTCAGTAGTCGGATTACTGTTTCAAAGTAACTATGGCAACACTGGTCATCACATCACAATCAGCTGACTGGGCATCAGGCAGAATTTTATGCATTGCAGTAATCCAGGGTTGCCAACTCTCACGCAATGAGCGTGAGACACGCATTTGACCGTCTTCACACGCACAAACGCCATACATCCGATTTCTCACGCTGAAAAAATCTAGTTTATTTACCTCTGATCTACATCTATGATTCAATGAGTTACTAGTTCGCTTATATCGCTCTGATATAATACTTAAATGTGTCCATTTTACACCCCCCCCAACAATTTACACACGCACACCCCGCCCCCGGCCAATATTTTACACACACGCCGCCACCCCCCTCCCTCCCTCCCTCCTAAAATCAAATCTCACTCAGTGATAAAGTTGGCAACCCTAGTAATCTGTTTTTCTGCCCTTCTCCTCCGTTATTGACCACCTCTTTCAGATCAGCCTCGCGCTTTCTTTCAGTGCTGCTGTATGAGAGACACTAGCCGAGTGGCGACTTAAAAAGTCGATGTTTTGTAGCATCGGCTGGTAAAAGGCACAGCACCGTACATTTTACAAATCGAGCAGCTCATTTCACCGCTATTAAGTTCGAGCCAAGGATATATTCTTGACCAGTTGGACTGAAACATATCTTTGGACTGCTGCTTTAGTTTACTACCGTCACCTGTGTGTGAATCCTGAGGATTAGTTTGATCAACGTCGCCGCCGCTGCGGTGCTAGGAAGAGTGAAAGCGCCGAGTGCAGCGTCCAGTACGGACGTCGGTCTGTCCGACTATCTGTCCGTCTCACAATACAAACAGAGCTATTGTTTTTCTGAACGTTTTCGCTGTAATTGTGTGCGGGAGTTTCCCGCATTATTATGGATAAAATTGCGGGAATCGAAGAAATAGTGCGCAATTCCCGCAATCCCGCACTGAAATTCAGGCCCTGACTAACTAATGTGATTTCTTAAAAAAGACGTTGTTTAATGCTTTGACACAAGCCCATTGTTTATTGATTTATTGTAATTGTTTAGTAATCTTTAGAAGATTAAATAGCATAAGTAGTTTATTTTATTGCAAATCAGAGCCTCTTTAAATGTGGCCACTAGGATGTAGATATTGTTACTTATTTTGACTAATCAATCAAAATTAAATGATTAGTTTTGCATTCTTCAACTGTATTTTTTTGCAATAGCATTTATGAAAAAAGTATTTCAATCCACACACAGTAACTGAACAATTAAAAAAAGTCACAAAACCATAAAGTGATATTTCAGTTTACCAGTGTATAAGAGAACCATGTGTGTGTTCAGCACCCAACATACGCCAAATGCACAACCTCTGTGCTTCAACAGCAAAATGCTGGCGACCGTCTCCTAAGGCCACACACAAACACTGCCTACAGTGGTGTACTGAAGCAGACAAATGAGTTATTAAAGGAATGTATTAATACATTTCACTGAAACAATATTAGCAGAAAGAAAGCATGTCAAAATGATACGTTATCAATAAACGTTATCAATAAAAAAAAACTACAACAATAAAAAAAAAACTACTTTTGAGATCTCTACTTTTTAGAGATTCAAGATTCAAAAAACTTTATTCATCCCCGAGGGGCAATTGAAGGCACACACAGCGGCAATAACATAAGAAATATAAATATGAAAAAAATAAATAGTGCAATGCCACATCTGAATAATGTAAAAAATAAAGCAACGTAGTGTTAGAGGTATATACAGGCGGTGCATATTCAAGTCTTTCAATTTCAAGGAATATATGCCAACTTGGGTGCCAGCTGACTAATCTGTGCTGTAAAGGGGCAGATACCAGTGAGGCTTCAGCACCCAAACAATTTGGTTGACCAATGCAAGAGAGCAAGGCTTCTTTCAGAATACACACAGCAAAAAAACCTCAGACATGCATCAGATGGAGACATTACATTGTGCATCATCAAATCTGTGTAGTACAGAAAAATAAACACTTTTTCTTTCTTTATAGTATGAATCATTCAGACTGGATGAGGATGAAAAAATTAAGACACAGGGACAAGATGTCTCATCCGAAGTGTACTTTATGAGACAAACCATTGGAAACGCATGTGGCACTATTGGCTTGATTCACGCTGTTGCCAATAACCAAGGCCATCTCGAGTTCGGTGAGTGCTAAAGAAAGGACGGCAATATTTGTGAGCAGAGGGGTTTAAGCACTCAACTAGAAACACCGATATAATGATATAAATAAGTAAAACTTAGATCTGAGAAGACTGGCTTGATCTGTGTTTAAAGGGAAGGCCTCTAGCTCTTTGGGTACAGAGCACTGTAGAAGGCCACGGTCACTGGACAGTGCAAAGCGGATTATTTTGGTTTGATTCCGCCGTGGGCATAGAAAGATGCAGAAGAATAATCAGTCCACTGAGATTTAATTGTGTTAATTCAATTTGCATAATATTGAATAACACAAGGTTACAAAAAATATTTTGTGTAAATTGTCTGTTTTGAAAACTGATTTAGGACAATTTTGCACTGCTGAGTCCGAAAATGACATTAATTTTTTTCAATCAGGTCAAGTTTTTGTGATAGATTGTTAAAAATCCAATTTTCTGTCTAAATGTATTACATTTTGTGACATTATCGGCTGACATTTAGTAATATTTCTGATCCAAATTAGATTTCTAAAAGAGAAATTGTTTTCAGATACAATTTGAGAATTGAATGTTATAGTGGGCATTGGTAAATGGCATTGGTTACGTGCATGTTAATTCTATGTTACATTGTCACTGTTGGAAATTTAGGGCTTGAACTTCTGTTTTTTGGAAATCCTAGAATGCTCAGCAACAGGGGTGTCTCTCTTCAGAGTCCAACAGTAATAAGCCATCATGACTGCATCCCAGTGTCCCTGATACCTGGTCTCCGTCTCTTTAATGTCCTGATGAAATCTCTCTCCCTGCTCATCACTCATTGATCCCAGATTCTCAGGAAATCGATCCATATGTGAGAATAAGTAATGCATTTTGATGCTCATGTTGCATCCGAGGTTTCTGAAAGCAGTCAGCATATTGGTGACAAGTTCTGAGTAGTTGCTGGCCTTGGTGTTGCCAAGAAAGTTCTTCACGACCAAAACAAAAGCCTTCCATGCTTCCAGTTCAATTTTGTTCATTGAGTTCTCAAAGTCTGGATCTCTGATGAGCTGACGGATATGAGGACCATCAAAGATTCCAGCTTTCAACTTCTCTATGGTCAATCCTGGTAAAGCCTGGAACAAGTAAGTGAAACAGTCACCATTCTTTTTTAGAGCTTTGGTAAACTGTTTGATCAAGCCGAGCTTGATGTGCAGTGGTGGGAAGAGTATCCTGTCTCTATCCACCAGAGGGTTGTTGGTGACATTCCTTGCTCTGCAAGGCACCAATTCCTCCCTCACAGGCCAGTTCCTCTTCGTGTAATGTTGAGCAGTCTCCCTACTATCCCACATGCACAGAAAGCATGGGTACTTGGTGAACCCAGACTGCTGTCCCAACAAAAAGTTAACCATCTTCAGGTCAACACAAATGAACCACTCATGCTGATCATACTGAATTTTCTCCAGCACATACTTCACAGCTTCATACTTCTCCTTTAGTGTAGTCGAGTGAGCGAGGGGTACAGAGGCAAACACATTGCTGTTGTGCAGCAGAACACATTTCAGCGATTGCTTGCTGCTATTGATGAACAGTCTCCAGTCTTTGGGTTCATACTGTGGCACTCCAAGCTTATGTAGGAGCTGCGCAATGTCTGTACAGTACACCAAGTCCTTGACTTCAGAGAAAAAATGGAGATACTCTTGATGCCTGTTGCGGTAGAAGGTGATGCGAGCGCTGTCAGAGAGGAGGTTCTTTTCCTTCAATCTGGATGCCAACAGTTCAGCTGAGGACTTTGACAAGCTGAGATCACGAACTAGATCATTTAGCTCATTTCGGGAAAAAGGATGTGGAGCATCACCATCAATATCCATTTCTTCATCTTGTACAACACTGGAGGAATCTTCATCACTAATATCAGGAAGTTGTCCAAAGACGGGTACTGGAATTTCATCACAATGAGCTACAGGACGACGTGCTGATTAAAGATCAGGATACTTGAGGCTGCTCCGGTTCTTTCTGTTGATCCCAGTCACATCAATTGCACAGAAGTAGCAGTCAGTGCTGTGGTTTGTCAGCTCCCTCCAAACCATGGGAATTCCAACCCTAACTCTTCTTCTAACCCTAACTCTTCTTGCCCTTGGTCCACTGACGCAGATACTCATTACATGCTTTGCATACCATGTGGTGCCCAAGCTTTATTCTGATCACCAAGTTTAATACCAAAATAGGCATGGTAAGCATGCTTTATGAAACCTGTGACTGGATTCCTGTTAGTCACAATGGTGTATTCGCCACAGATGTAGCAGAATACGTCAGGTTTATTTTTGCAAGATCATCTTGTTGAAGCCATTTTGATCACCAGCAAAAAAATGGTGTGGCTATAGCTCAAAAAGCTGACCTAATGCAGCAAAACCAATGTGATTTTTGGATTCAGCAACTAAAAATTGTACAAAATCAGCAAAAGAAATTTTGACAATAAATTTTGTGTTGACCAGTGTAATAATGTTTTTTGATATAATGGTGACCATTTCAAACACTGAAATGCAAAGACTTGTTTAAACGAAATAACAGTGATTACACAACTGCCCCTGAAAAATTTATAAAAATGTGAGTCCTCTCTGTATTTGTCATTCATTCTCCGGAGGGTGTCTCACCTTACCTACAGTAAAAAAAAACTAGTACATGGGTCTGCATCTTTATTTATTCAAGGCTTAAACCAGTGGTTCCCAAAGTGGGGGGCGCGCCCCCTAGGTGGGGCGCGGAGCTATTGCAGGGGGGGTGCGGAGCTTGGAAGTAAAACATGTGCACGTGTCAATATTAGGGATGCACCGATTCCGATATTAATATCTGAAAAAATTCTAGATCGGGTATTGGGGACAATGTGACCGAGCCATAAAAACAGATCTATTCAGTCTAATTCTATGCTTGTATTGCTTGCTTTTCGGAGTTAGTTCAACCTTAAATATCCACTCTGTCCCGGATAGAAGTGAACTTGGACAGTTAACAGGCGAATGAAACACGAAGCACACAGAGGAGAGGTGAATCACTGACTCATACTCGCGCTGGTGGTATTCCACTTAGTAGCTGGTTGGCCAAAATAAACCTGGGCTCCATCATTACTTGACTGTTCATACATGAACTGGTGAGTTGTCCAAAGCTCATTGAATGCGTTACTTATATAAATAAAATAAAGATAAAATAAAGAGCTAGTGGTCTGAGTCGGTCTACGGCAGAAAGCTAAAAAAAAAAAAACAACAATATTCCAAACGCGCGCTCAACTCAACTCAACTTAAAGAGACAGTACACATATTTCTGGCCGTTACATGCTTTATGCTCTGCGTGATGTCTGCGCTAGGAAACTAGCCGCGTATGTATTGCTGTTTCACTTATTTCATCTCCAAAAATATTCTCATCTACTAAAGGGGGGGCACAGCAGAAAAAGTTTGGGAACCACTGGCTTAAACGGTTGCAGTAATGATAAATCAAGGAACTTGGCCACCACAATATTCAGAGAGAAGCTTTCAATGAGCCTTTTGACCTCATAATGACTTAAGTAATATATAAAAAATATATGGAGTGAGATTACTGTCTTTAATATGAGAGTGCAAAGATAAGCTTAAATCGAGCAAGTCAGACAAACTGAGCAAAAACAGTGACAGCGAAATCAGAGAAACAAGAATTGGACGATTAAGTGCGCTCACTTCACTGTTTTCAGTGCGCATTTCAGTTTTTTGCTCGCTTCTAAAAATTTCTGCTCTTCATGATTATAAGTGTAAATACGTCACAGATCAAGGTTGGTAGATTGTTACCTGAACCATCGATTGCATTTTTTTTTTTTACAATAAAACAACATGGTTAGCTAAAGTGCCACAGATAAAAACCTTTACCACCCAAAGCCAATGAAATGGTGAATGTTTGTGTATGGAGCCTGCTAGCTATAACGTTAGCTAGTTAGTAGCTACTCAAGTTAAATTAGAAAGCTAGCTACTCCTAGGTGGATGCATCATCCGAAAAACCTAAACATCTGAAACAAAATTTAGAATGCTGCTTCACCGTAGCTATAGCTACGTAGGTAACTAACTAGGTGTAGATTTATACAGTGTTTTTATTAATCTAGATAGCTACATCTGGAGTCCTACAATTGTACAAGCAAATAATTTTGTTTGTTTTGGACATTAATACCTAAGTTACAGTATCTAACTAACTGTAACTTCAGATTCACAGTGAAGTCAAAATTTGGAATGCTGATTTTTAATCAACACAAACGTTCAACAAATGTTTTGTTGGCTTTGGGTGGAAAATGTTTTAATCCGTGGCACTTTCCATGATGTCTAATTGTTTAAAAAACAATTAATCAACATGTCTCATGCATGTAAGATTGGCAGCAGTAAGCGTGCAGCATCTGTTGTACGATTTATCAGGAATTACGTTCAGTTATGTACATGCATACTTCAAATCGGGTTTCTGGTTCAAATCGGGTCGTGATGCCCTCTTGCTGTTGCAATCGATGGTTCAGGTAATCTACCAAGCTTTGATCTGTGACGTATTTACACTTGTAATCATGAAGCGAGCAGAAATTTTAGAAGTGAGCAAAAATACTGAAACGCGCGCTGAAAACAGTGAAGTGAGCGCACTTAACCATTCCATTCTTGTTTTTTTGCTCTAGCTGTCAATATTTGTGGTCGGTTTTCTTGATTTTGTGTGCTCAGTGTGTCTGACTTGCTCGAATTAACCTTATCTTTGCACTCTCATATTAAAGAGTTATCTCACTCCATAAAAATAGGGCTTATATTTTATGTCTGGATATATTTTTTGACTTTGATATTTTTCTCTTTGTGACCTTTAATCTGTAAAATTATTGCTTTGCAGAGCCTGACTCTCCATTGAAGGCATTTATAGTAGAATCCTCCAAAATGAGTCCTGAAGAAAAGGCCACCTTCCTTGAGAAAGACGAGGTCCTTTAAACATTTAATGTTTTCTGTGAAGAGGCTGTGAGCTTTACTGAGTAATTTTCATATTGATTTATTAGGTGATATTGTCCAGTGTGCTTTGTGAGATGTGCAGTCTGACATTTTGTTTCTTTAATCCAGAGTATCCGTGTAACACACGAATCCAGTGCCCAGGAGGGACAGACAGAGGTTGGTGTCTGATGCATTCTGTGACATATTCACAAAGGTTCTCTTGTTTAATTTAATTGTAGTAATCAGCTCTGTTTGTATGGAAATGTTTTCACTCATTTGTGTAACAGGCCCCAAGTTTAGATGAGAAAGTTGACTTGCATTTTATTGCCTTTGTGAATGTTGGGGGACATTTATATGAATTAGGTAAGTAAAAGATCATATTAAATTTAGTTTTTGGTCAAAAAGTTCAGTGTCATAGTGCATAATTGAAATATTAAGCATTTTATTTGGTTCACTTGCAGATGGACGGAAACCTTTTCCAATTGTTCACGGGAAAACAACAGAAAACAGTTTTCTTGAGGTGAATTAGCAGATTTGATTGAAAATGTATCCACAATAAGACATGGTAATTTATTTGTTTAGAATTAATTTGTTTATTCGTGTGTTTGTTTTTTTGGTCAACAGGATGCTGCAGAGGTTTGCAAGAAATTCATGGCACGTGATCCTCAGGAGTTGCGTTTCACTGTAGTCGCGCTTTCCAAAGCATAAACTGCCCATATCTGTGGGTTTACCCAAGAAGAACACTGCCAATTACTCTCAAGTGCTAAATATCTTGGAACATTTGCACTTTTACAGAATAGATAGCAGGTTTTCCGGTATTGCTCTAAGAATGAAAATCACATATATGGCTCAGACTGTAAAAGTGTTCAGGAAAATGTTGACAGTCTTTAAAATTACATCAGACTGCTTTGTCCTGCATAGTCATGTTTTTTCCCCACATCACAAAACAATGATCCTTTGTTGAAGGCCTGCCACACTAATATTTCTGGCTCTGGTGGATAGGACTATATTGAACAATATAAGCTTAATAAAATGTTATGATTTGTCATGTTTTGTTGTCATGATGAATTAAAAGCAATTAATTTCCACGAGGCTTGTTATTTTACAATAGAAGCAACAATGACCAGTTTTAGAAATACAATTAATAAAAGAAAAAAACCATACAATTTACTAACCACATTCTTGTCACAGACGTCTTTGTCGTAGTTTTATATACATTGGGCCTCATTTATCAATGTTTTAGTAAAGATGTGCTTAAATGTTTTCGTAAATTAAACCGAAGAAAATATTTTCGGCTAATTTACAAACTTGTCGGAAACGCCCATTTTCTTCGGATTCACATGCGTACGTTGATAAATATCAGTCACCTGCGTATTCACGAGCGCGTTCACAACATCTGATTTGCATAAAGTGACGCCCCCAAAAGACCATAAAAGGAAACGCACACCCGCCGAAAATGCCAAAATGACAGGGAAACGCCAGAAGACAAGAAATTTCTCCGAGGCAGAAGTAGAAGTAATCTTAACTCAAGTGCACGCTAACCAGACATTTTTATTTAGTAGTGTACCGGAGTCACAGCACCTGAAAAGGCCAGGATTTGGAAAGAAATCAGAGATCAAGTTAATAGTGTATCATCAGTCGAGCGGTATGATGTATAAGTTCGAGTTTACAGCAAACATCACAGTCATTGCAAAATGTGGGGAAAAAATAAACTAAAACTGGAACAAACAAAAAAAAGGCTGAATTTGAGTTATACATGCCAAATTTACAGACGCATGATAAGGCGCTGACGTGCGTTGACTGCATCATTACTGGGGGCTTCGTTTAGAACCAGTGGTGGAATACGTTCATGGGGTACCACGGTTTCAGGTAGAGGAACACCATGCTTCATGGCTAGATTGTGTAAAATGCAACAGGCTAGTATTATATGGCAGACTTTCTTGGGATGGTAATGCAGGGTGCCCCCCGGTTGTCGAGGCACATCCCGTGACCTTTTAGTACACCATTAGTGCGCTCTATCACACTGCGGGTACGGGATGTACTTCATTGTAGCGACAGTTCAGTCATTGCCATTAAAGTATCAAATCCCATGGGGTACTTCCTTTTATAGAAACACACTATTAAAATTATGTATCTAATTGCATAACCTAATGCATGGATATTTGTGTTAGACTAATGCTGTAGTAAGTTAAAAATCTGGAAAAAAAAAATAGTTTAATTGTAATTTTTATAATAATCTAAATATTAACTATGAATCAAAAACAAAATGTTATTTTATGTAAAATATGCACTCATGGGATGTCGTAGAATGCGATCTTTTTTCCGAACTAAATACACTCTAAAAAACTTTCATGAATACCACATTTTTTGTGTAAACACTTTTACGAACTACTTGCGAACAAATTTGTTAGTACAGTATTTAACTTAGGCCCATTATGTTGTAGCTGAAGGTGTTGGAGCGCCACCACTGGAGGGTGTAGGTACTGCATTCATCCAACACGGTAAAGTGACACAGAAAGCGTAAGCGCTAAACTGCTGAAAAAACTACAAAAAGCCTACAAAGTCACTACAGTAATTCAGTTCATGAGGAAACATATCCCTGCTATTACTCTACATGTGTACATGGGATGAACAGGTAAGAGGGCAAAAACGGGACCGTCGTAGAATGATAGAATTGAGTGGTTAAACCTTCGGGGAAACGAGTGTAAAAAGCGAATTTTTCTTAACGTTAATCTGAGCGTCCATACAATTAAAGGCTGAGTGTGTAGATTTTAGAGAGCAGTCCTGTTCATTTGGTGTGATGGTGTCCTGAGGGGTCCGGCTGACCGCGGTGAAGGCTGGAGATCCGCCACGGCGTTTGTGCTACACTTTCAATGTCTTTCTTGTCAGAAACAGAGTAGTTTCCTTCTGTTAGTAAAATAAAAAGTCTAGTGCGTAGAATCTTGTTAACCGTTTTTTGTGATATTTATTTTTGTGTTACATGCAGACATAAGTGTCATCTCTACATACTCTTACAGACGCCCGGAGACCAGACTAATTAGTTTCAACACGTCTAATCGTTCATTTATAGCCCCAGCAACGTAGTCTACTGTCATTTGTGTCACTACTACTCTACAAAAAGTCTGACGTGATTTTGTTAAATTATGATTTAGATAATGTCGATCATAATTCTTTTAAAAACATGACAGAAAAAGGGGCGTAGAGTTCTTTAGTGTCTCAGGTTTAGAATATAATTTAGAATAGGCCTACATGAACAAATTTAACAAAAAAACAGACGGAAGACTAATTTCAGCCCAGAGATTGCCTCTCTCAGGATGGATTTTAAAGTATTGATTTTACCTGTCAGGCTTTTCCTGGGGAATCGTCTTAATATATTTCTGAACTGTTGGTGCCCCAGACAAGAACTTGGTTTTGAAATCTTTTAATAAAGTTACTCCCAGAACCACGCTAAAGCGTTTTTCTGTATATGCACCTAAATTGAGGTCTTCCTCTCTACAACAGACACGTTGAGTCCACGTCATCTTTAAACGTCTAAAGACCCATTTTTATTCTCTTGCTTTTGTGAGCTGTGACCATAAGTCTGTGTTTTTATTTTATTAGAATATTTACTATTATTATTATTATTATTATTATTATTATGTTAATATTCATCATCATAAATATGATTATGGTTATTATTATTATTATTATTATTATTATTATTATTATTATTATTATTATTATTATTCTAAAAACTATTTCATTGTAGCTCTATCTTTAAAAAGTGCTATAAAAATAAAGTTTACTTACTTACTAAATAAGTGGATGTGCTGATGCTGTGGTTGAATGTGTCATTGCCACAAGAGGACGTGCTGATGCCAACTCCTACCTGAGGCGCACCATCTGCACTGAAGGAACTGTGAATACATGGCCTGGAATTAGATCTATAACTATAACTATAGAACAATATTTGAACTATAAATACGGACTTCTGCTAGCAAGCCGACTAATGGAGGATGGGTTCACCTTTGAGTCTTGGTCCTCCTGACGTTTCTTCCTAATCCCCACGATCATAGGGAGTTTTTCCTTGCCACTGTCACCTTTGGCTTGCTCATTAGGGATCTGGACCCATACAATTGTAAAGCTCCTTTGTGACAACACGTGTTGTAAAAAGCACTATATAAATAAATTTGACTTTGACTTTGACTTAATGGAATTGGTTTTTAACATACTTTACCAGACTTAGTCCATCAGACCATGGGACGTCCTTATTCACTTAAAGAACCGAAGAGGAGTGGATGTTTCTAGCTTTCTGAATTATTTTCCCTGCGGGAGATGGCAGGGTCAGAGCACAGGCTGAACTCAACAAATATTGCTCCAGTTTCATGAGGGGTCAATCTGAATGCTTTCACTGTGACATCAGATGCTAACACATCTACACTGGTTCATTGTGGTGGGTCATGGGCCTTAGCAAGGCCATTCAAAGCTGTCTGCTGCTGATTGCTTCCTTGCGTAGGAAGGTAATGTGTCATTGGCTTTCTCATTTGAATGATTAACAGGTTGCCAGGCGTGAGGGTACACTTAACAGGGCTGCAAGTGTATGTGTATGTGTGCAAGAGGAAAGGGTATGTTGTTAAAGTGCTTTGAATGGTCTGGGCTCTATCACGTGGACATTCTTTGACCAGACTCCATGGCTGTAGGTGCAGACGTTCCTGTTTAGATGGCTGCAGCTTGCAGGTTAAGATTGGCAATTAGCTTTGGTCAAAGTAACTGTGAATAACGGAAATGTTCTAATGGCCCAGCACATAAATGCTAATAAACCCACCAGGTGATTTTAGGATATATTGTATATTGCCAGTCCAGTGGTAAATGATGCTCTCTCAGTAAATAGGTATAATTTTTGTGATTGGTGAATAATATTTACAGTGTCTCATTCAGACGTACAGTGACTAAGTAAAACTGCTGTAACTGTGTTCTGACATTCTCGCTTATTTAGGCCAGTGGCCAGAGATCTTTATTATTACCCTAATTAAATGGGAAGTTGAATTTTTTCTGCATGTTAGTCTTTGTTTGATTCTGTGTTGCAATAAAACACAGGCAACGTTCATAGGCTAAGTTTGAAAGTGTGTTCAAAGGATGAATATTAGGTATTCATAGGAATTCCTTAACAGCCATTTTAAAGTCATTACAATTAATGTTGATATATTGAAATGTCTGTGTAGACTGATATTTCTCAACTCACTGACCAGGAAAGTGTTTCACTCTTGGAATCAGCATTCATGTTCTGTGTAGTCTGCCCTTTTGTAAGGATTAAAATGTCTTGACACAGTTAATGATGGCTTTGCACAGCATGTGTCCCCACAGCTCTTAAAACCTCATTCCTTCTGGTGAAATGAACAAACAGCTTTGTGCTGTGGTTGTTTTGCATTGATGTACAACTATTTAATATGTGGCTTTAGTATAATGTACATATTTACAGCTATCGTAGAAACTTTCAACCACTGAATGAGAAATACGTCCCCCAATAAAGATTCTAACTGTAAATTTGCCTTTAATGAATGTAAATTATAGAACAACTTCAGTTTGTTTAATTTTTAAACAGTAGAAACTTGCAGTACAATGTATAGAGTATAATATGGGCAAATAGTAAAAGGCTGAACTTTTATCTCCTAAAAAAGAACATTGATTTGGTCCTTTCAGTGACTCAACTGTTTATAATGGCTCTGGGGAGTATAAAGAATCGATGCATGCATCGGCAAGAAAGAGACAGAGTAGTATGGCAGATCTGACAGAATTATTGACATGGTAACTGGTATTTAAAAATGTCATGTATGTACAAGAAGATAAGTTTACTAAGAAAGCTTCATCCAGGTTGATTTAACCATTTGTTTTTGCCTAATATCAGCATCTCCAGTCCTGGAAGGCCATGTTCAGCAGTGCAATGGTTTCTCTGCTCTAACATAGCTAAGCTGTTAAAGAGCTTAATAAGGTGTGTTTGAGCACACTGAGCTGTGACTCTGGGCATCCAGGTCTAAAACCACAGAACACAAATCATTTGCTGCAAAGTTCTATATTTTATATGCATTAATTGGTTCTGGATTTATTCCTACCAAAAATAAACACCAGAGGTCAGGATTTCATATAATTAGACATGCCTAGATGTATATGAGTTTGTTTACAGTGGAGCATGAATTTTAGAAATGCATTTGAATTGCAGCAGTGTATCCATGAAACGGTGATGTCATTCTAATTGGACCTCCAATTAAAACACAATGGCTAGGTATTGATTGTACTAAATTAATCTGTGCTTTATGAAATGTCAAAATGAACTGAATCTAAAACTCTTTCAAAGCCTTTCCAATCCTCTACTATAGGTTTGTTGTTGGCTTCTGGATCTGGAGAGAAAATGGTGGCGCTGGCCTGTGAATCAGGATTGTGGAAGTATGTTACCACTATTCTGTTCTGCTGTTGTTCTAAGGATATGTTATATGCTCTTTGAAGCTGTGCATATAAAGAAAGATAACAATGAGTGAAAGCCCTGCTCACAGGATTGCTTTTCGTGCAGCACCTGCTGGTGCCAGCTTAGCCAGTTGGACCTGTTTCACTCATTGAGTCCTCCTTGCACAGACACTGCCCTATAGCCAAGGCTAGCCAGCTAGAGAGGGAGCTATATATACAGTTACTTCTTGTGACTGTGTTTTTCTATTCTTTTTGGGAGCCTGTAGGATCTTAATAATTTTTTATCTGGTTTTTGCATTAATGACTTAACAGACTCAAAGTGAATGTGACACAAAGCAGATTTATAAAAGTCACCATCCTATGCACAGTAGAAGGTGAACTTGGCTGCACTGACGTTTGTGTCTGGGGTGAGCATGGGACTAGATCTACGTGTCACGGGCCTCCCCTTCCACATCCTCTTGTTCTCTGTGGTTTGGCTGCTGGCTTCCAGTGAAGTTTGCTGAAGTACTGGGAGCAAAGGGAGGCTAAACCAAGGTACTGCGAGCTTGCGGCGTGCCGGTCGTTTCAGGACAGCTGGTTAAAGTCCTCATCGCTCCTCTAATTGCACATCTACCCTTCTCACCCACTAGCCGCTGCTTCCTGTGTTTGTTCTCCGCTCACAGGCGGTTTCTAAGAAGACGTTTGGGAGCAGCAACTTCCGGCATTCTCTGGAGAATGGAGTGCTCTTCTGTGAGTAAGTAATCCTATTTTTACTACTGTAATCCTGCAGAAATGTAACTTTGAGTTCACTAGGGTCTGAGTTCTTAGAGTTGCATAAGGCCAGACAGACATAAATGATTTTGTCCAGTCTAAACTAGGCAAAACACCTTCACTTAACTGTTAAATTATTTAAGCATAATTCAATATGTTGTATGCAACGTTCCAGGGTAAAGATAATTTTTTTGTGAGGTATAGAAAGGATATTTACAGCTTGTACTGAGACATTACATGGTGAGTTATTTCCCTGGAAGGACTTTAATATGCAGCACAATATCATCTTGAATTACATTTAAATTGTAAGTTATTAATGCATCAGTGCTGCTACAGGTGCTCTGAGGTCAGTGACAGAGAGTGTGTAAACATGCATGTTTTCATGGGTGCGGTGGTGTTTCTGTAGTGTTATTGTTGCTGTTTGAAAAGCCCTCTTGCTGGTGTAAAAAAACTGTCCTGCCTGTTCCAGTAATTCCTGATTGGTTTTAGAAGCCTTGCATTTTATCTCTAGGCGTCCAAGCACCCAGAAGCACAGCATAAGGACGAGTGTGTGCGTGTGTGCGTGTGTGCGTGTGTGCGCATGTGTGCATGTGTGCGCATGTGTGCATGTGTGTGCGCGTGTGTGTGTGTGAGTGTGAGAGAGAGAGAGAGAAAGAGAGAGAGAGAGAGAGAGAGATACAGAGACAGAGAGAGAAAGAGTGCCAGTGAGCAAGCAGGATGAAAGTAAGGCTGAAGGGAAGAGATGTTTGAAGGATAGCCAATGGCACTGAAAGATACGTCATTTGTGAGTTGTTATTGAAATATTGACCAGCACTGATTGCTGCAACATGCAAATGAACCTCTAAAGATTATACTGTATGTATCTATATTTTTCTTGGGTGCTGTGAGCATCCTGACGAATTTCATAAATTCAGCGTTTTCTGGTTTTTGTTAATTCACTGCAGCAATGTGACACGTCAAACATAAATCAGTCTGGTAAAAACAAACAAACAAAAAAACAGGTCATTCTGTAGCTGTGCAAAATATAGCAACGCATGTCAGGTACTTTATGCAGCAACTAGACTGCAGTTGAATACCATAGTCTGGACCCTGCGGTGCCGTATGGTGGCGGGTCTTGAATCCCACAGTCTGGATCCTGCAGTGCCGTATGTTGGGGGGTCTTGAATCCCACAGTCTGCACCCTGCGGTGCTGTATGGGGGCGGGTCTTGCTGCAGGCTCAGATCGAGGAGAGCCGTGCGGACACTCTGGGATGCTGCGGTGACACCGGGCTCGAATGCAAGCTCAGGACTTTCACCTCCATCCATGAACATGACGGGACGCTTCTGGGGTGATGTGTGGGTGGCAGGACCTCTGACACCAGCATGTCCATCCAGAGCGGTGACTCAGCAGGCTGAGGAACCCAGTGCTCTGCCCCCTCCTCAAGACACTCGTTACTTAATTAACACATGCACTGAGACAATTACTGTCAGGCTTACACACTACATAATGTCGGAATGGCTGAATGGCCAAAGGCGATGACCCTCTGTGTACAACTTACAACTTAAAGTTGCTTACATACTTGCATACTTGCATATATTCAGTTAAATCACATTAAAACGTATCTACTGTGGCTAACATTCATAATTTTGCACCTTAGACATGCTGTGTGTTGTTGAGTTATTTGACATGTGGAGCTTGTGGAGATAACAAACAAAAATCATAATTTATGAACTGACTAGTTTAAATTTCTTTAAACTAGTTCAGACTAATGATTAATGTCAGATTTTGTCTGATCTTGGTGATTTCACTTAAGGACATAAATACAATACTGAAAATTCGGTTTTGGTACTTTCTGTTTGGATTTTATGAGT
This sequence comes from Brachyhypopomus gauderio, assembly GCF_052324685.1. Taxonomy (NCBI): domain Eukaryota; kingdom Metazoa; phylum Chordata; class Actinopteri; order Gymnotiformes; family Hypopomidae; genus Brachyhypopomus; species Brachyhypopomus gauderio. The sequence goes on from NW_027506868.1 coordinate 364,097, forward strand.
CAATAGATGGAATTTAAACCACAATTTGATAGAGGCCATCATTCCATTCAGAAAGTAAAAATGGCCAATGCTATTTTGTCCAGTGGTCAGAGCACATGTTTCCCACCTGTTGGTTTGACACGCAGGTGTGGTTCCTGCCCTCAGCCTTCATTACCAGTAGTGTCAGAAGTTGGGTAGAATGGTGAGACCATCAGGAGTGTAGCCAATGTTAACAAACCTCTTTTCTGTGAGGGGACAAAGGCAAGTGTAAACTGTGCAGTCTTGTCAGCCTCTCTGAAGGAACGTGTGCTGAAAGGTGAAGGTGTTGGATACTGTGGGAGGGAGCTGGCTCTTTGGTCTGGTGTTTGGGGAACATGTTAACCACCTGTGAGTTTGAGACCCAGGTGTGGTTGTTGCCCTAAGCCTTTGTAAAACACATCTAAATCTTGTTAACATTCCTCATTACGCTACAGTCACAAAATACAAAATACAAAAATATGCCATTCAAATCTTCATCAAACTGAGACAATTCTTTCAGTTACTACTTTTCCCCAAAAAGTAGCATGTTAGCAAGAACGCTTTTCTTGGCTTGAGCATGTTTAAATAGATACTTGCCCTTTCTTTTCAGGTCATCAAATGACTCTGGAATCCAAAGGCATGTGTTAAACATTAAACACCATAAACAGGTAGCAGATGCACCTTTACTGCCCAGTATTTGCTGTGACGTTGCCCATTCTCTCTCCCTCCAGTCTAGTTAACAAGATCAAGCCTGGTATCAAGAGGCTTAACAGATTTTCCACACCCATTGCTGGTCTGGTAAGTTCCTGTTTTTTATTGCATTTTTTTATGTGGAAGCATAAATGTGTACAAATGAGTGCACCCTATACACCCCCGCACCACCCCCCAAAAAACAATAGCACTCCAGTAAGTAATGTGCCATATTTGTCAGTTGTGATTTTCACCCCAATCGAAATTTGTCCTCCGAATTTACCCATCTGTGCAGTTAGAACACACACACACACACACACACACACACACACACACACACACACACTAGTGATTACTAGAGCCCAGAGCAGTGAGCAGCCCTAGCCCGGTGCCCGGGGAGCAGTTGGGGCACCTCAAGGGTATCTCAGTCATGGCCTCAGACCTGGGAACCAAACCCAAGACCCTCCGGTCACCAGACCATAACTGCCCCCAAGTGCGCATGATACAACATTAACTGAAGATAAGAGAACAAGAAGCCTTGAAGTGTCCTGGCCTTTATGCTGCACCTTCAAAACATTACTCAGCACCCTAAAAATATCACTTTAATATGTGGAACATAACTTACTTGCAAGAATTATTTTTTGTAGTGTTGCAGAGAGGTTGTGAATAATGATATAACTGTCTACTGCTGCTGTCATTTCAGTGTGTAAAGTTTTTCCCAAAGAACATAAAAGTGTGTAGACATAAGTCAGGACTTCTTTGTTCTTAGTGCTGTAAGGTTGGATTGCAGCAATGCTTGTAAGCTTGTTTGGTGCACATTATCCTTTAAAACAGTGGGATATTTACCAAGGTAAACCTGGATAAGCGTTTCCGTGTCCAGCAGGCATTACAACGGTATTTCCTGAGGTGGGTCCAAAGCCCCTGAATTTGCAGAGTATACACTTTCATCTGAGAATTGAAATGGCAACGTCTTCACCAAGGCTTGCTAAAGAAAACATTTAGAAACATACCCCTTTTTGGAGTGTATTTTTGCTGAACTAAAATTGCTGTTGAATGACTTTGTCATGAGAATGCTAAACTGGGACAAAAAAAATGCAAAGCTATGTTTATGACCAATCAAATTTATTTTTTCCACTAAATGAGAGACAATTCTAAGACTCAGAAATCATATCAGCACCATTACTATCCCATCTGACTATTTGCCATTATTCTACGCTTTTGTTTTATGTGCATGGGCTTTCAGTCAGGGACAATGAAGACTCATTAGGGTGAGAATAGAAATCTGTGGTTTAGAGGACTATTTACTGACTTTGGCCCGGGTGCGCTTTGCTGTATCTGCTATTTGGTTTCAGTCTGTGCATGGTTCAGTTTTCCATAGCAGAGAGTTCCATGTTCCATCAAACCCCAGAACTGTGGTTTTCCTCACTGTCCCAGTGGGTAGCTGATCCTCCTTTTAACAATCTGGAAAGGAAACCTACACTTGTGTACTTGTGCCTGGCCACATTAGAAATGTTGGTCTGTATCATATGTGTTTTGGGGTTGAGCTGAGAAATGACTCCACAGGGTTCAGAACTCTGTAATTGAGCTGGGTGTATATATCTGAACTAAATCTCACCACTGGGAATAGGGACCTGACAAAATATATTATCTAAATTGTATTTTTTCCTTCTTCAGTAAACCACCAAGCTTGTTTACTCCATAGGCTAAAATTATGTGTTTATTGTTGAATAGTTTTATTGGCTCCGGTGTTATTGAAGTTTATGTGACAGATATTCTGCTGGTCCCTCATTAGCTTTAGTAATTAGACGTCCACAGAATAGAGGACATAAGAACACCTGTGTGTGTGTGTGTGTGTGTGTGTGTGTGTGCTTGTCTGTGTGTGTGTGTGTGCTTGTCTGTGTGTGTGTGAGCATGTATCTGTGTGTGTGCATATGTGTGTGTGTGTGTGTGTGTCTGTGTGTGTGCGTGTGTGTGTGTGTGTGTGTGTGTGTGTGTGTGTGTGTGTGTGTGTGTGTGTGTGTGTGTGTGTGTGTACGTGTGTGTGTGGCCTTTACTGTCAGTCTGAACACTCTTAGGCACGCATGTTGTTGTGCTCTTCTTGATGCTAAATCATTTACGTCTGACCTTACAGCAAGTATGTTGTAGTGGTTGACATTCTTAAGAAGAGTCTTAATAGTTATGTGTTGGGATGGCAACTGTTTGTCGGGTGCAACATTTTTAACAGGATTATGTGCACTACCAAGTCAGTACGAGATGCTTTAAGTGTCATTATCTCTGCATGATTTGAGGATTTGAGTGTTAATTTAAACTGGCCTGGTATTTAGATGATATACCTGCTAGAGTTTACTACAGAGGACTGCTCTCTGTGAACAGTTTTGCTTTCATAAGAGCATCAGCTATTCAAATGTTGAATAGATGCTGTATCCCCACTTATTAGATCCTTTCATTTATACTTGCTTGACTTCTGGAGCAGTGGCATGGTTGAACTGAATATGGGTAAATATTCAAGAATGAGTTTCTGTGTGGTGTTTGTGGACTAAGTGTATCTACTGCAGACTTTTCCTTTGTGCTCCTGAAGGTGTTTAGGCATAGTCCATGATGACGTAACTCTAGCAGATCCAGAGAACAGAATACAGAATACATCGACACACAGCTCCTCCTGTCCTCCAGCTGTTTGGGAACAGCTAACATGTTGGTTAGCATATCTGCACTCCTGCCCGTCCCCGTCTAGAACATGTTGATTATTTGCTCTGTGAGCTGGTGAGAAAAATGAAGGATTAAGTATAAATTCTTATGAATTCTTTGCATTCTTCAATAGTGATCACAATTACTTGAATATCTAGATGTCTGAGTGATGGGGCATTATTATTTAGTGATATTTATAGATCGTTTACCACAATTTGGAATTTGTTTGTCCCATAACAGAGCAAAATACTTTCCTGTGAGCCAGGGCCTGTAGTGATAGATGACCTTTGGTTGGACACAGCCTTTGAATACCAGAAGGTAATTTTACTGTCATTTAGGAGAGGACTATTGTTGATGGGCTAGTGGAGTCAGATTCATAAGGTTGCACTACCATCTGCTAATAAGCATGTAGCTGTGTAAATATAGACCAAAGCACCCCGTGATTATTTCAAGCCATGTTAAAACTATATACACTGGCAAAGAAGGGTGGGACTGCACATGTCCAATGTGACACACTGGTGAATCCCATCAAAGTAAAAACATTTAATATCATTTACAAAATTGCATGTCACCTAATCTAGAAGTATGCAAATACATTATGTTGTGTATGTAAGCACACACAGTGTGTACACAGCTGAAACAGGAATTTCTTTAATAGGTGGAACCTTCAACCTTCTGGAACAATTGCTTAGGGGAAAAATAGTTTGATGTTTAAGTCACCCATCGTGTGTGTCATAGCAACCTCATGTCTGCAAAATAATCCACCCCCTGCTGCTGCCGCAGGTGTGCTTCACAGAGACGCACAGAGATGGTTTCTGGGTGTGAGAAGGGAGAATATGGTTGAGTTTGTATGTGTTTGTCCTTAAGGGGGCAGGGTGGATGAGCGCATATGAGTGCCTTACATGACAGGGGGAGGGGACTTGGAACACTCATGTACAGACGTATTTTTAGCTCCGCCCCAAGGACAAGCTCCTGTTGTCACAGGTCAAGTGACAGATCAGTCACCAAATCCCGCCTTCTTGTAGTGTTTCTTGATTTGCCACCTGAAGTACGTTCTCTCCGCCCCTTCAGCTCACAGGAGGTCTGAACTTTGGATGCAATGATTTCTGGATTGTGTGCCCAACAGAATTGTTGTATGATTACAGTCTGAGTGAAAAGGTAGTCACATATTCTCTGTCGACAGGACAATGACAACATATTCCTAAAGGCTTGTGCCAGGCTAGGACTTAAAGAAGTTCAGCTGTTCCATTCGGGAGACCTACAGCATTTATCCACACGTGTTACCATCAAGTAAGTTTTGTTTTGTTTCAGTTGTGAGCCTCTTTGGTTGGTCTAAGGAATTTAATACTCTTCCAAGGTGGAATTTTGCTGCTGTGACTAAAGAAAAGTGACTGAATTTTGTCTGTGGTTGAAAGCTTGTTGATTTTGAAAGACAGCCCACGCGGTACACATGCCTGTGTAAAATGATCTTGTGTTACTGACCCTCGGTTTAAATTTAACTGAGCCCATTATCAGAGCTACAGCCCAACTCATCTATGACCCCTGAGAAAGGTTTAAAGGCTTTAGAAGGAGATGTTTCATTTTCAGTGTTTGAATTCTAAAAATATGTCCATAATTAAGTGATTTTTCTAAAAAGAAAATTATTTTTGAAAAGCTAAATGAATAAAGATGTAAGAGGTTGGAAGTAAGTGCTATCTCACTGACCATGAAACTCTGATAAGGCCATGGTGTGATAACAGAGGATGTTTAGATCCACTTCACACCGACATGTCAGAGAACTGGTCAACTGGAGAGCTGCCATTTGGAAATGCCAAAATGTATTTATTTTTTTACATATTGAAACAAATTTTAAAAGTGCACTAATAGTACTTCTACTTCTCCTACTAGTAGTAGTAGTAAACATACTGAAGATGACGATGTTGACAATGACAGTGATTAATATACCCTTAAAACATCTCAGCATTTTTTGTGGGTGAGTTACAGCATGTTATTGTAGCTTTAGTGTTTTTAATTTTCTTCTTAGACTAGTGTGTGGTGAACATGGCATGTTGAACAACCTGTTCAGGTTTCTTTTGCAGGTGTGTCTTTAAGGCGGCTGTGGTTTTGAACCGTGACAGTGCTGCTTACGGCCAAGCTGCCTTATTTTACAAATCACTTACCGAGCATGACAGATTTATCTTTTGTTCCCTTATTTTGTCTGCCATAAACATACTTATTCTGTTGAGTTGTAGGGGTCTCTGTAGTGAACTGTCCTGTCCATTACTGACAGCTTGATCTTGCCTATATGCATTTAGAAATTGTGTACTGGTTCAAATGCGGAGAGCAAGTGTGTTTCAGTCATGACAGATTTACTAGGAAGTAGTGAGAATGTGTTCAGAATCGGCATTACAAGCGCAGGTTAACAAAGCCTGCCTGACCGTAACCATGCCACACCCTCCAGGCCCTAGCAACCACACTGATCAACCCTATTATAGGTTTATCGGCTCCCTGTGGGGTGTGTGTGTGTGTGTGTGTGTGTGTGTGTGTGTGTGTGTGTGTGTGTGTGTGTGTGTGTGTGTGTGTGTGTGTGTGTGTGTGTGTGTGTGTGTGTGTGTGTGTGTGTGTGTGTGTGTGTGTGTGTGTCGTGTGTGTGTGTCGTGTGTGTGTGTGTGTGTGTGTGTGTGAGCGTGCTGAAGGACCTGGCTCCTATGGGCTGCTGTCAGTGCCCAGATCAGCAGCACCACCCCCTCTCAGGTTGTTGTGTGTGTGTATTTGTCAGAGCAGGCAGTATGCTGTTCTAATTTTTGAAGGTTCAGTTTGTAATAGTGCTTGATGAGTTGCGTGACGAGCAGCTTCTTTTTTTACACCCCCCCCCCCCCCCCCCCCTTCTACCTCCAGAAACGTAGTTTTCAACGTCCCACCAAACCACGCTTGTGATTACAACACTGTCATGGATGATGTGTTTTGGTCTGAACATTGTGCAGCGTGTAAGCTTTTCTGGGTATATACCAAGGGGGTGATCATCTATGAAGGGTTCTTTTGCTCTTTAGACCCTCACAGCTAATTACTGGATTATTGTGGACTTATTGTACATATTGCATTCACCTACTTATTATGCATACAGGAGGCACATTGACAGTGTTTGATGCAGTTTCTCCCACATAGCAGAACACACAAAAAACCTACAACCACAGCTTTGACTAAAGCTCCCCGAAGTATTAAAGCATTGCTGTGGTTCCCTGTCAGTAAAATGGGAGGGTTACAGGCCTTTTGGAAGTTCTGACTTCATGCCTGGTGTCACCCACAAGGCAAAGTGGAGCTGCTAACTGGACTCAGATAAGCTGCGGTTCCATTCACCATGACTCATCTGACTGTAAAAAGCAAGTGTGTCGGCTCCCGGTCCCTGGGCTCTCCTCCTCGTCTGTAAAAGGACACCGTATGTGCGGGGTGAACTTAAGTACTCTTCTTAGATGTATATTGGAAAAGACACGGCAATGGTAGGCAGACTGTGTTACTTTTTAAGTCCTCTTGTTGAACTGAAGGAAAAATAAATCATTTTTTTTAGCAGCACTTTATAAAGGTCCAAGATGAGCTTTTGCAACCCAGTGGTGCTACTGAATGGTGATGGTGGTGATGATTCTGTTTGATTCTTCACCTGGGCAGCCCTGGCAAAGCAGGTGCTCGCACCACAATGGTCAAGGGTCGATTCCCAACAAGCACACATGCTGTCTTCTGAAGAGTGTAGGTCGCTCTAAATAGAAGTGTCTGCCAGATGTTAAAACTGTGAATCTTCGGGATGTGTTGGTATTATTTTCTCACTCATTGAACTCCTCTTTGAGATGAACATTGAGAAGGTGACATGAGACCTCTCCACCTGTCAGCTGCAGATTGATGGAATGTCAGATTATACACACATTAAAATCATAGTACAGAGTCCTTAATTGTGGGTTGTGACAGTGAAGTTGTCAGACATGAACTTTGTGCTGGGATCAGTTGTGTAGTATGCTAGCCACTGATGAACTGTACATATTTCATTGTTGCCTACTGTTATGCAATATCCACACTGATATCAGAAAAGTTATTTCTTTATTTAAACTTAGAATACCTTAAATTATGTGTACTTTTTGTTTGTTTTTGTTTTCCTCTTAACATTGGATTTTTTCTAAATTCTTTCAGAGTAAAGAGAATTTTTAAATATGTTTACTTTCTGGAAACTACTTCAGTAAGTTTCTGTCATTGATGCTGCAGTATTTGCCAATACTTATTGTGCAATGGCTGTGAAGTTTACCTTCGTTTGAGTTTTAAATTATTTGAAATTTGTATGCTCCCTTCAGAGGCATTCAAAATATTAAAATTGCATACATGGGCTAAAAGGAAGGGCAGATGCCACAGTGAGTGAATGCTGTGTTTGCTCTTTGGGCGTGTGAGGCTGGGAGCTTGTCCCTATCATAAGAGCTCTGATCAGGTTGTGCATTCCAAAACAGTTAAAAATATTAGTATGGTGAACAGCACATCAATTAACCCCAGAATGTACCATAACCTGGTGAACAGGGGTGGAGTTTATACCTCTTGTCTGGTTCATCTGCAGTCTTAAGTGCCGGTCTCACTGTGTTTGCTCATGAATAGTAGGGACTGGTGACTAAAGGAACCAACCAGCCTTTCATAGACGTATTTGTGACATCACTGACCTTCTCCCAACACGTCTGGCCAGACGGTAAGCTGTGAGGTGAAGTTTTGGTTTGTGCTGAGTGGCAAAGCTCCTGTGGTATTTGTTGGTGCTAACGTGAGCAGAATGTCGCAGGGCTGGGAGGGCATAATCGCTCAGGTATGTGTGTGCACACACCTCTCACTTTTATGAATATGAAACCACACAGCAGTTTCTACTAAATGGAGGTGTTGATGTTTCACGCATGGTCTTTCTATTGTCTGGATGTTGCGTTCGGATAACCCAGCAGGGCTTGGTAAGGTTTGACTGGTCTTGAGCTTTGTCATTATATAGATGCCGAGAAAGGGTGTTACTCATAATATCTGGACAATACGCAGGATGTTGTGTAACTGAAAGTGCTGGTATGGAGTGGAATGTGTTTGTGTGTTTCATTCTGTGTCGGTGGCCTCACAGGCTTCATGTCCTGCTCACACACACAGTTTCCATGTGCTTGAGTGATTTTGGCCCCTCCTCATCTTATAAATTGCACAGTCACAAAAATATGAGTCCGAGAACATTCAGAAAGCGTTATGATACTACATGATTGAGCAAAATAAGGTGTTCCATCATGCAGCACTATGGATTGCTGTATTCCCAGATACTCCGTGTTGGTGGCCTGAGGGCTCGTGAGCTGCTCTGATGCTGGGCTGCTCAGGAATGCTGCCTAGGCCGGTTTCCCTGTCGATGTGCATGTGGTCACAGATGCAGGATCCTGGCTGCGGTTTTGATGTCTTTGGCACATCACAGGTCTGTGGGAAGGTGTCGATGTAAACACAGAGCTTGATGGTGCACACAGAGCTCTTAGCCATCAACACAGAGTTCAGCAGGGGACACTTTGGTCACACGTATTGTAGGTAACATAGGATTCCACAGTAAACACATTCAAATCTTATACTGCTAATATGAATTTGTGAAAGACCTGCACTACTAAATATTGTATAAATATAAATTAAAATTTGGGGGGAATCCTAAATTTCACCCAGGAATGCCCATAAATAAAAAAGGTTTTCACATAAACGGCATTTAGTAACACATCACTTTTATTACCAATTTCTTTTTATTATTAAAATACATGTTGATATTTCATTATTCTCTTCAGTCCCCTCAGGCCATTTGGCTGTATAACACAAAAGCACCAAAATGATTGGGGCTATTTCATGTGCTATTTCATTTCAGTCCGTTCCTAACACCGTATTAGACTTTTTTAAGACTCGGGAAATACTTTTTGTATTTTTCTTTCTTCAAATAGGACCTCCAAACACTCACTGGGTCCTCACGGAAGGGCAGATGTCACTATGAACAATCGCCATAAAATAATGAGTATGGTTTTCACTTAAATGGTTTTGGCATGGTAGGTGCAGGTCGGTCTTTGCCGATGCCTTTTCAGCCATGAATGATGATGCATGTAGATCATGCTTTCCTGACATTCTGTCAGCAGCAGTAAGACCCAGCGTCAAAACACTTCATCTGATCATAGTATTCCAAAGACTGTAGAATGAATACAAGTCTAATCTTCTCAAAGGTCATCATGACCAAGGGCTCAGACATATTCCTCAGAATGACTTCTCAAAATGTATCTTTCCAAAGTCCACGTTTTGAGGTACTGAGGCTTTAAAAGAGTGGAGCAGATATATTTTCCAGATATATTTTGACATCTTAATATTGCTTGAGTGAACAGCGTGGGGATTCTTGGGCCATGTTATAGAACCAGGAGCAGAGAGCCTTGCCCTCGTGTTCACTTTGTTGGAGGACATTTGCTGAGCATTTGTTAATCACTGCTGATGTAGATTGTTCCTGAAGTTCCCATTCCAGTGCCACCATAAATGTGGACTTTGCTCTGGCATGACAAAGCAGTATTTTTGTTCCCTCCATCTCACCACTTTTATTGGGGCAATAAACCTGTATGATGTGGCTGGATGAATGTTTCATTCACTTCACTGCACCTAAATTTATTCAGTTACATGTGAAAGTCAATGAATACTTTGCTATCAGTTCTTTGAGTCATGTCATCACTGAGTTTCTGTCGTTAGATGTTGTCACAGTTTGAATCAATTAAAGTTTCTTTTCATTCAAAGTGCTTCTGTAGGAATGTTGCCTCTGTACAGGAGCTACTGGTCCTGACTCAGGTATCAGGAATCAAGGTCACACCTTCTGCACCTGCTACTAGCTACAGCGATGATGTGGGACCACAGGGCCCAGGACCCCTGACTTATTCTAAATTACCAATCTCTCAAGGAAACAACTTTGTGTAGGCAATTTTACATAATTTTGTGCAGCCATTGGGCTAAGACAATAGAATAGCCCTTTACCAAAGGTCAATCTCTCAATCACTGTGAGGCAAAATAAAATGCAAAGATCAGAGCAGGACTTAGAGTCTTGGACTCTAAGTCCACATCTGTTCTTCAGTTATGATAAAAATCTTGCAGTCTGATGTTTTATTATTTTAATTGTTTTATGACTTATATTGACACCCCATAGGTACACTGAGGTGATAGATAGTGTTGGATGTGACAGAAGTTCAGGATGTGACAGAAGTTCAGTTTGTGCATTTGTGGGCTGTCGTGTGTGTGTGTGTGTGTGTGTGTGTGTGTGTGTGTGTGTGTGTGTGTGTGTGTGTGTGTGTGTGTGTGTGTGTGTGTGTGTGTGTGTGTGTGTGTGTGTGTGTGTGTGTGTGTGTGTCACCAGGACGCTGACACAGTGGATAGAGTCACTTTGCTGATGTATGTGATGTCTCATTCAACATTTTGAGACAAAGTGTTTTTAATTATTTTACACAGGGGCCCATTAGGGGCCCATCCAGATCCAGCACATTCCCACTAGATTCCCACTGCTTCACTTCCCTTCTACACTTTACTCATTCTCATAGCTGCACAAAGAGACTCGTGGCAGTTCACAGCCCGATATTTGGGCGTAGGAGAGCAGAGGGTGATAGGAACTTTCCTGATCGCTGGAGCTGAATGCAGCAGTTGCCAGTTTTGCTGCGTTGCCAGTTTTGTGGTCATAGTTGTAGCACATGTGTTTGCAGTCCTGCGCCAGCGCTTGTGCGGACTCTCTTGCGCGGTGCTGTGGGACAGGCTGGCACTGGCATCCGGGCTCTTGCATTCCAGCTCGTTCACAGGGGATGACTGGCACCTCAGACAGACTGGCTATTCTTATGTTGTCCTCATCCCTGACTGTTAGCGTTTAACCTCTCTTCACCTCTCCTCTCCTCTCCTCTCCTCTCTTCTCTTCTCTTCTCTTCTCCTCTTTTCTCTTCTCTTCTCTTCTCTTCTCCTCTCTTCTCCTGCAGCCATCAGGAGACCAGCAGAAGGCTAAACAATGTAAGTGCATATTCCCTTTGCTTGTTTGTTTTGGGTGTTTTTTTGTGTCAGATGTTGATGTTCATAGTCTTGACTATGTTTACAGTTTGAACATGGTTATATGTAGGAGTGGTGTTAATTGTTGTTTTTTTATCTATGCTGTCAAATGCATTCCTCACCTCAATATGTTCAGGCAGTGCCTTGTGGTTTCTTAATAGTATGTAATTGAGTAGTATACTGTTTAATGAAAGGTTTCAAACTTTTAACAAGTCTTGTAGAACAAAGTAGAAACAATAGTTTGAAGAAGGTCCAGCCACCTGCTTGTAGAATAAATCTAAGGCACATGGTGTTTAAACCTGTTTTTCTCACTGATTCCTGTTTCTGACTGACACATTTCAGTGTTCATATGAAGACAGTTCTGTCCTGATTTGTACTTAATTACATGCTCCAGGTTCTGATTACTATATACTGAAGAAAAGCACAAGTCGATCTTTTGTATAATGGACCATACCTAAACCTGAAGTCATTTCAGGGGTTAATAGGCACAGCACTACACAAGGTAAGAGCGCCATGATGTTATGGTAGTGTAGTTCTTGTGAGTGATTAAGTGGCCTGAACTCTGTGCTCCAGGGCCAAATCGCTTCCAGCTCCTCTGGTATTTAAACCAAACTGAATTACTGAGAGTCGAGCAGCTACATGGCAAGACTGAAACCAAATCTAAAAACGCAAAGAAAAACACAGCATAACGGCTTCGCTCGGCCAGCTATTTCAGGCCTGTTTACTTACTCCTGTTATGTAGTAAAAAGACCACACAGTCAGTCGCAGTCATATATCATTCTTAAATCACATACTCAATACACCACAGCTCATTTTTCCCCTTGCTAGAGATTTGTGAAACATATTAAATGCATATGTTAAGTCGGTGGTCAGTCACTTCCATCAAAGAGCAACATCAGCTGTCCCAGGCCCATTATCCCATCATCCTGCCATTGAACGGCTGTGGCAGGCCGGAGCATGGTTGAATTGGGTTAGTCGAGTGAATGCCGCCCTCCTTTAAATGATTGTGTTCAGCATAGCCAGAAAAAAACACAGCAGAAAACGTTTGTACACATGTTTGGGTCTATTGATACGACTCAGAATGAGAGCAGAATGCAAGTTTCTCAAATCAATCAGTGTCTGTGGACTTGAGACTGTAAACTGTAAGACAGTAGAGGCCTGAGAGACATCCCTGCTTGTGCCAAACAGCTGAATCAAGTTTTTGTGCTTTCGTGCCGTGTGTGTGTGTGTGTGTGTGTGTGAGTGCACGCGCGTGCGCACCCACCCATTTGTGTGAAATCCTCCAACCCTGCGTGCTCATCAGGCATCTGAAAATTGTCTGTCCGTGCTGGGCAGTGACGGAGACGGTGGCTGTGGACACAGCTGATACTTGGACAGACAGCAGCTCTTCCCACTACGAGGCAGACACGAGAGAGAAGACTCACTAGACAGCTCAGACTCACCACACTCCAGGACTCTCATCCTCTGACAGTACAGTCCAAGGCAGCCGTGAGGGTGAGACCCCGAGCCTGCTACTCACAGCACTCAGCACACAAGTCTTCTGTTCCCACTCTTAGCTTCTGTTTTCTTGCCTTCTTTCTGGTAATGTTTTGTTGTTTGTTTATTGGATCAAAAGGAGAAGGTATAGTAAGGAGCTCTGTGTTGTGTTTGGAAGGGAAAGTTGCACACTGGATTTCCTAATACTAGCAGTGCTCAGTAACATTTGAAATAGATATTGTATTACTGTATCACAGTAGAAATATTTTCATTGGATCGATGAAAAGTTGAATGTTTATGAAGTCAGAAGGTTGGAGGAGCATTATATACCAATTTGCTTAAAATATGATTAGCAACTTAGTTTTTAAAACTAGTGTTTAATGCCCTCTAGTGGTATTAGTGCTGAGGTGGAACACACTGAAGGCCACAACACAGTACGTTAGCTGATCATGTTTTTGTTTTGTTTTAAAAATATGACTCTCGTGTGAGATCAGTGTGGTATTCAGTGGACTCTTGCTATTTTGATAGGCATTGCAATAACCCTTAGGTCTCTGTCCATCTGAGTTCTGAGCCTTTCTTCCTGACTCATCTCTGAGCTTTGTGGTTAGTCTTCCAGAAAGCTGAGCTGTGATTGGTGGCCCTCAGGATTCTGTGTTCACCTCAGTGAGACATTCCACCATGATCCACACCAGTCTGTAAATGAGATGCACTCTGTTCCCACGGTTACATTATTCCTGTTTACCGTAGACGTCTGCATTTCTGTGTATACACTTTTATTTTGTGTATGTGTCTATGCATGTGGTGTATTTATGTGTGTGTGTGTAGGGAGAGACCCAGCTCTTACCCCTCTCTCTCCCTCTTTACTTCCAGGTTGTGATAGTTCCCACGAACTAGGATTCAGGATGTCTGAGAACTATCGTCGCTCGGCGGTGGTCGCTCCGAAGACGGGCAGTCAGTTCAACCAGTTTCTGCCGAGTAAGGACAAGGCATCGGGCTACGTGCCAGCCCCACTTCGCAAGAAGCGTGCGGAGCGCAACGACGACAACAGGCGGAGTTGGGCCAGCCCCATGTACACCGACGAGGACGGATCTTTCACCAGGTACAGGCGCACTACAGCTCACGTTATAATGGTGGTTCTGGGCAAATGCTTCATCCACTGCAATGTGCGGTTCACTTTTCACTGCATGTAACTTTAGAGTTTGGCCTAAAAGTAGGTTTTATTTCCTCCTATGAACTTTCAGAACATTCAGATTTATTTGTCTGTGGAAAGATGAAAGTTTGGTTTGGTAATGAGAACAGATTGCTGAAAGCTGGTGTTAATATAGTTGGTGCGACATTGTGATGGTTGTGACCAGAAGGAACAGATCAAATGCTGTGGTGCCTTTTCGTCTCATTCTGTATCATTGTGGTATCATGCACCTGTCCCTGCTCCTGGACACCTGGCACAGGGCTGACCACACACAGACAGGCCCCTCCCTACTGGGTGTCCCAGGCGCCGTGAGCTCGACTGGCCATCGCGCCTGGGCTTCTGAAAATGAGAGCAGCGATTCAGACGCCGACCATCCAGACCCCGACCTGGTCCTGGACGACCTGGCCAGCCGTAGATTCCATAGCCGTGCTCCTGCTGCACCACCAAACTTTGCCTTACCCATGCGTGTGGAGTCCAGGCCAGTGTCCCACACGCCGGGGCCCCTGGTCACTGTCACTAACGTCCCCCGACAGATGTTGACCTCTCCCAGGTCAGACTCCGTTTCCAAGTTTGTCACCCTTCTATTTGCTGTCGTCGCGTAAACGGTGCTAACATCTGCTTCCTCCATGTTTTGGGGTTTTCAGTTGCTAAGACTTGTGATTTGACATCTGTGTTTTGGTCTGACACAACAGTCATTTTCATTTTGAATATGATGTTCAAACGCAGCTTCTGGCAGATCCTCCCTTAGTTTATTCGGCTTGGCGTTTGATTTGTTCACTCCTGTGAATGGTTTGATGTGTGCTGACCCAGGGCTGTGTGCAGTGACTCATCTAGTCGACTGTTTCTTAATCAGCGGCGGGTTACAGCTTCCTCGGACGCACGTTCGAAGGCCTGGCGGTGCCAACGTCTGCTTGTATGATGACTCTGAGGAAGATGATGATGGCCGGGGTCGTGCTGACCCCGTGCAAGATGACCTTTACACTCGTAAGGTGGGTCTGATGGCCCAGCCCCCTGCTGCGATGTCCTTCGATAAATTTCTGCCCAAGTTCTGGACACCCGAGGAGGATGCGCATGTGCAGAAGATCAAGAAGGGCTCTCAGCGCCGGCCCTGGTACAGAAAGATCCAAGGATTCAGGTGTGTCCTGGACGTCAGGGCAGGATTCACACATCATCACTCAGATACATAGGAATGTTCTGCCTTTTTATGTCCATGCTCAAATAGCTTTTCTGATCTAGGTGATCAGATGGTGTCTTATATCACTGTAAATAATTTATAGGTTTTGGGCTTTGTTTCGTGGTCATTTCAGTCTTTTCCTATATGTTTGGTTTATGTTTCAACTCTCCATTGGCTGATGGGCTCTGATTTGTTTTGTCTTCTGTGTCCTGTCTTTTCCACCCTCCCCCTACGTCTCTTCCCTTTGCTGGCCTCTCCGTGTGTAGCCGGGAGACCTCCTCAGAGGACTCGGACAGCGGCGCTGCTCCCTGGCTCTGTGCGTCCTCTTGCTCTCGCTCTCAGTCCGAGCCCCCCCCCTCTCACCCCCATGCACCTGAAGCCTCTGCTGGGGCCGGGCCCCCCACACCCAGGTCCTTATCCATCCCCCACATACAGTAGTATGTGGCACTAACTTCAGCTCGGAGTCTACTAACCGTCACAGATCGTGTACTTCAGCTGTCATTCACCTTTACACAATGTAGTCATCTTGCTAAACGACTATCTGTATGTGAATTATCTGTATTTAAGTATAATGCCTATAAAATTTTCACAGTCCAATTTTTCTTTAACATTTGTTGCAATTTTTAAATAGTTAAGGAATTTTGTGGTTTTGCACGACCGCTTCAGAGTTCTTTCTGCCACAGCTCCATGCACTGTCCCCTTTGCTTGGTCCCTTCTGCACTTGCATACTCTCCCTGTCCCCTTGCTTGCTCTAAATCCCCTTTTCTTCTCTCTGGCTCAACCGCAGTCCCCCTGCACCACCACTCACGGATGCTCAGCAGAGCTCCTCCCCCCCTCAGAGCTCTGCCCCCTTGAGCTTTGAGCCTCCAGATTTCTGGCCGCGGCCAGACCCTGCCTCGGGACCAAGGCTTGTTAAGTGTGAACAGTGCCCTCTCCGGGGCCGCGAGAACCCGATGGACCCCTACAACGTTTCTGCAGACATCGTTCCCGATTTGGAAAATGACGACATGTTCGCTCGCCGCACGACCGCCTTCCGCAGCAGCGCTGAGCTGGCGTGGCTCAAATACGGAGACCTGCTCCAGTCGCCCCGCCGCCACGAGCCCTGCATCAGAGTGGTGACCCCCAAGAGGGACGGACAGCCCGTCTACCCCGACATCGAGAGAGATGACGTGCTCTATCGCAGGGTCCAGCAGCGGTCTGTGCAACGTCCTCTCTCGGGGGCGCCCGATAGCTACCACCCCGTGCCCGTCCCTGAACCCTGGGACCTGCCCCCGCACCTTCAGGCCAAGCTGCAGTGTGCCCCACACCACCCCATGCGGGAGGAGCCAGAGGAGGAACAAAGGCAGAGGGAGCAGGAGCATCCAAAAATGGACGACATGCTGGTGAGGAAGCTACGGTCGGGGCCCATCCAAGGGGGGTGCAGACCCACTGGGGAGTGTCCGAGTTCAGGGAGCACTCAAATGGGCCCCAGTGTCCCTCCAACCCGCAGTGAGGAGGACCTGCAGAAATGGCAGGCCATCAGAGAGGCCAGTCGTCTGCGCTATAAGAAGAGGCTGATGGTGGAGAGGTTAGCAGAACGCTGCTGAAAACATGTTATCTGCCCTGTTCTCTTGTCCCTCACATATCTGTCCCTTCCACTAGTCTGTTGCCTGCAGATATGCATTAGAGAACATTAACAGTGGTTGATAAATATGAGGTTTGTTCTCCTTCAGGGTTTGAGACATTGTTAAATGTTTCCAATAATGTAATGCATCAGATAAAATAAAATAGACAGACCACAGCACTTTACAGACAGCATTAATGTGCAAACTATAGACATATTTATGTATTTAATTATTCAAAGATTTACCTTTATTAAAATATATTACCAATATGTTTTAAAATATTTGAACATATGCAGATATTTATTGCGTGTGCAACAGTTTTGTCCAGGACCTCCAGATGACATAAATGTTTGACTATTATTCAGGAGTTGCTACTGTGTGTCTTTTCTTTCTGAAGGAGTGTGATTTCTGTTTTCTGTTTGTCTGGAAAATAAAAATTGTGACCTAAAGTTTTTGTGATTAATGACTTCAAACAAGATGACGCCTGAAGTCTGCCTGCGTTTGATGGCGCTCCTCTGCTGTTTGCATCTGGGGCCTCACACTTGCGGAGGTGGGAGTGTAATGACCAACGCTGTGGAGGAATGTGAAAACCTTACTCACATCTATAAATAACAGCTAGACACAGACGCCCTTTACAAGGCTGCCTTTGAGGTGTGCTCAAAATTGCGCGTAGCCACAAGGTCCAGTGAAAGCTGGAAGGGTCTAAGTGAACTCACTACCCAAACACACCCAGCCTGTGAGTGCCAAGTGAAATATTCCTTCAGTTGGTTGGGCACATGCACTCCTGTAACATAAGAGTTACAGATCCTTGACATGTGGGGAACTCCAGTTCCAGTGACATCATTTTCCTCTTGCTTTCCCTAAAAGTGAAAACTATTGCTTAAGACCACCATATGTCCACCTAATTCTGCAGCCACTCAGTAATGTGATATCTGCACTGTAACCTTTGCTCTACTCTACAAAAGGTAGGAAGCTACTACTTATAAATGTGATGTTGCTCTGGTTGCCTAGCAATTAAGTTGCTACTAACCAGTATGGATTGATGAACTTTTTGGAGCGGCATGGTTTTGAGGGAGTGTGTTTGAGGGAGTGTGAACTGTTCAGTTGAAGCATCCAGCTGAGACGTGACTTGTTTGTCATCCTCTGGTTTCCTATATTTTTGCAAAGGGGCTCTGGCAGTATCAGGTGAGGCGGGTTTAGGAGTGTGGTTATGTGGTGTTCCTGCCCTGGTCCTGTATGACCTCAGACAGATGCACATGAGTGAGGGCAGTTGTCCCTCTGATTTAGAAAACGTCCACAGCCAAAAGACTGTGACATTCAATCTGTGCCGAGCAGGTTCACTGTTACAGGGGGTTTGATGTGCACTCTTTTGAGTACTAATACACTAGTGTCCAGCGTACGGAGGCTGTTTCACTAATACAACAATGTGTACTTCATTTGAAAGTTTGAAGTGGCTGTTTGCTGCTTTTTTTCACAATTTTTGCCACATCCACTCAAACGAGCTGAACACGAGTCTGAGTAATGTTGAGTAATGTTGCACATTTCCTCTGTAACAGGACTAAATCCACAAGTGACCTCCTCGCTGAGCAGAGCGTGATGAGGAAGGCCCACTATGAGGAACTGCAGAAGATGCGTGAGAAGGAGAGCGACGACGGATGGCAGGATGTGAGTATCTGCTGAGCGCCCTGGACAGCTGCCACTGGGCCCACATATCAGTCACAGTCCCTCTGCTGTGGATGTTGGGCCGCAGGTAGGAGTCAACATCAGTGTGTCCTCTGGTGGATGTTGGGCCTCAGGTAGGAGTCGACATCAGTGTGTCCTCTGGTGGATGTTGGGCCGCAGGTAGGAGTCAACATCAGTGTGTCCTCTGGTGGATGTTGGGCCTCAGATAGGAGTCAACATCAGTGTGTCCTCTAGTGGATGTTGGGCCGCAGGTAGGAGTCAACATCAGTGTGTCCTCTGGTGGATGTTGGGCCGCAGGTAGGAGTCAACATCAGTGTGTCCTCTGGTGGATGTTGGGCCTCAGGTAGGAGTCAACATCAGTGTGTCCTCTGGTGGATGTTGGGCCGCAGGTAGGAGTCAACATCAGTGTGTCCTCTGGTGGATGTTGGGCTGCAGGTAGGAGTCAACATCAGTGTGTCCTCTGGTGGATGTTGGGCCGCAGGTAGGAGTCAACATCAGTGTGTCCTCTGGTGGATGTTGGGCCGCAGGTAGGAGTCAACATCAGTGTGTCCTCTGGTGGATGTTGGGCCTCAGGTAGGAGTCAACATCAGTGTGTCCTTTGGTGGCATCGGCACATTCATCCACAATATCAGATCATCTTCTAGGTGCTTTTATGAGATTGTCTGGGAGAAAGCTCATTTCTTCCTGATGGTGGAAGTGAAACACTTCAACTGTAAACCCTCCCTAAATAGTTGCATGAGTATCAGTGCACTCATGAGGAAGATGAGAAAGGAGTTCTCTCTGTTCGCTATGGAATTGCAGTATGAGGGTGACAGTGCTGGAAAGGGACTTTTTCTCTGCACAGGAAATAGGTCACATACAGGCCCCTAATGCACAGGGGACGGATGGTTCCAAGCAAACAAATAGGACACTGTGAAAAAAGTAGTCCACCCCGCCTTCCTCGCTCCGCCCTCCTCCCTCCGCCTTTCACTCTCCTCCGCCTTTCACTCTCCTCCGCCTTTCACTCTCCTCCGTGCTTCACTCTCCTCCGTCTTTCTTGGTCTCCACCTCACCTGCTGGAGCTGCAGGTGTGAGCGGAGGACCTGTGAGATATGGAGGGTGACGGCTGCTCTTCCGTCTCCTCCAGGATCTCACCAAGTGGAAAAACAGGCGCAAGAGTTTGAACTCTGATATAGTGAAGAAGAAGGAAGAGAGAGAGCAGAACGAGACCCACACTGCAGGAACCAGGAAGACCAAGACCTATAAAGAGATGGAGGAGGAGCGGTAAATTGCACCTGGCACACACACACACTCACACACACACACACACACACACACACACACACACGCATCCTTGCATGCAAAGGCACAAAGCTATTTTTTTTGTTTATCATCTACTCAACATTTTTATAGTGGTTTAAAATCTAGTTTATGTTTTTCCCCTTAATTAGCACCTACCTGGTGTTTTATTCAAGTTATAAATTTGTTTGTTTGGAGCATTCTCCATACTCCTCTTCTCCTCTACTCCCCTACTCCTCTATTCCTCCATTCCTCAATTCCTCCACTCCTCTTCTCCTCTATGCCTCCTTCCCTCTACTCCTCTGTAGGGAGACCCGTGAGCCAGGCAGTTTTAAGAGTCGTTTCAGCAGCTTCTCCACTTCTGAAGACCAGGATGTCTTTGAGGAGCCGTCACCCAGGACCAGGTCATTACCGTCCCGCAGCTATACCGTTGATAACCCCTACGAACCCGTCCTGCCCTCTGGGACATCCCAGAGAGAGGAGGAGCCAAGCAGCCCAGAGTCAGACAAGGTGGACTCTTCATTCAGCCCTGTCCCCTCCAGCCAAGACTTGAGCAGCTCCAGCCAGCAAAGTCAAACCAGCACCACCAGCAGCACCAGCAGACGCAGCCTCCTGGATGACCCTGTTCCAGCCATCACCAGCCAGAAAAGACACACCGAGGCCAGCAGCAGCACGTTCCTCCGCACCGCCCCGGAGCCCACCAGCAGACTCAAACTGGCCGCCAACCCCGTGGCTGCACCCAGGCAGGCTGAGAGCAGGCGGTGGGAGGAGAGGGAGGAGAGGGAGGAGAGCTCGAGCAGGCGGCGTGGGGAGAACTCGGCTCTGTTCAAGCCCAGTTTGGTGGACAGACAGCAGGCTGAGAGCAGGTGGCGTGAGGAGAACTCGGCTCTGTTCAAGCCCAGTTTGGTGGACAGAGAGCAGGCTGAGAGCAGGCGGCGTGAGGAGAGCTCGGCTCTGTTCAAGCCCAGTTTGGTGGACAGACAGCAGGCTGAGAGCAGGCGGCATGAGGAGAGCTCGGCTCTGTTCAAGCCCAGTTTGGTGGACAGACAGCAGGCTGAGAGCAGGCGGCGTGAGGAGAGCTCGGCTCTGTTCAAGCCCAGTTTGGTGGACAGAAAGCAGGATGCAGTGGCTCAGATTTCTGCCTCCCTCCCCAGGAACTACCAGAAATCAGATTCCACACGGCTCACCTCTGTAGTCACGCCAAGGCCTTTTGGCACCCAGACCAGCCGGGTCTCCTCCCTGCCCCGAGCCCCCAAGGTAACAGTTTCTCAGTAATGTCCTCACATTCTCCAAGAAGGCTTTTCAGGATGGCTTTTCACGTTATTGCATACACCTACATGTTAGTATCTGATTTGTTTAAAGTGTAAATCAGATGAATTATGCAGAATGCTGATCCAGTTGGGATACTGGTGCTGGGGTACTGGTGGAGGGATACTGGTGCTGGGGTACTGGTGGAGGGATACTGGTGCTGGGGTACTGGTGCAGGGATACTGGTGCTGGGATGCTGTGTGAGGTGCTTGACGCTTTGAAGATGAGCTTTGTAGTCTTAAATATGTCTGCTACATACGTAGTCTCAGCTTCTGGCTATTGTATGCTGGAAAATTTGAGAATAATAGTAAAAGATATAACAAAATAAAAATTTTATATAAAAATATATAACATGAATGAGTGCAATATAATCTGCATCATATATATAATGTTTTTCCTGTGAATTTCATATGGAGTGTAGTGTATGTATATTGCCAGCACTCATCCGTTGATTTTACTGCTGCAGGTAAACGACTATTTCAAGCGTTTCAATGGGGAGACCGAGAGCTCCAACACAACTGTGGCCCCTCAGCGCAATCCAACACCGACAAAAGAGATTAAGACTCCATCCCAGGGCAGCTCTGCTAATAGCAGTGATGAAGATGAGGAAGAGGAGCGTTCCGCTCCAGTAGTGCCAGCCGCCTTCGTCGCCCCTCAAGTGTCTCCACAGCCCAAACCCACGGTCCCTGTCGGCAACACACAGCAGGTTCGTTTCCAGCTGCTCTCGTCATCTTCACCCACTCACTAGCGTTCGAGCTTGAACTAACATGAATTTCTTGTTATGATGACTGTATCTTCTAATGTAAGTCGCAAGGTAAATGTTCAGTATCCCTTGTAATAGTGGCTGTATCATTTTTATATCCTAGGTAGAAGTGGAATGTATATGTGTACAAAATATAATCTTAAGAAAATTACAATGCAAAATAGGCAAGTTACATGGAGTTACCCTGCCAACCTTACCACCCATTCTGATCCACTAGGACGGAGATCCCGTTTTGAGTCTCATTCTGTCAACGTAGGTGTAGCGCTGAGGTGTGTAACCCCACCTCCACTGTCTTCTGCGTCTTTCAGGAGAACTACAGTGACATGAGGATCAGTTTGACTCAGAAGCCCAAAAGTAGCCGTGACTTTGGCTTCCAGACCAGCTGGGATTCCACAGCGGCTCATGTCAAATCTATACAAGCGGGTAAAAACAAAGAAATGCATGTGTCTTTTAAAGGGTAATCATGGCTTTTGTAAAGGTCATCAATGAGACAAGGAAGTTAGCAGTAACACATGGCTTGATTTGTCATTATCTTCACTAAGTCCACTGGGATGAGCGGAGGTATATTGCCTTTAGCTCAGTGTCCTGCTTCCGCTGGTAAAAGAAAACTACTCTGCAACTCTTGCTAAGACTATATAGGGCAGAATCTTTCTAGGTCATTTCTAATGAGCCCCTCAGAATAACAGGCGTGTACTGGGCACTTGGAGAGCAGGCGGGCAGCTGAAGGGTAGTTGTGTAATGTGCTCAGATGACTTTCAGCTGTAAATCTATATGTGGTAAAAACTACCAGCCGTTGTCAATGTTGGAGAAAAGCGAGAAAAGGATATCCTGTTACTGTTCCTGTCTTATTGTAATGTAACAATCAGGATTGTTTCTGTCTTGGAACCAAACCTTTGTGATACACATTTTGGGGAGCTGGTGTCTGTCAAAAAGAATTCAGTTTTTTGGCAAAGTAACTCTTGCTATTGTGAAAGCCAAGCTGCTTTCAATTCCGCAATGATGTCTGGTGCTGAGGAGGTTCTAGTAAATAAGAGGAGTGGATATAACTAGTAGCCCTAGAAATCAATTCACAGCAGTAACTCCCCACCTCTTGATCTCTTAAAGAGTTTTGGATGTAGCTGAGAATGAAGGTTGTGTCTCACTCCAAAACCAAAAACTAGGCCAAGCTTGATGTAGATGATGCAGAGCACCTTCCTGATGAAAACCCAGAGGATGTGTTTGCGTTCATGTGTGGTGCGTTCTCTTTATCTTAATGGGTGTGTCCATGTGCTTGTGTGTAGGCAGTCCAGCAGAACTGTGCCACCTGCAGGTGGGGGATGAGATTCTGGCGGTGAATGGACACAAGGTGGCAGACATGAGCTATGAGCAGTGGAATGGGAAGATGAATGAGGCCCTGCAGGAAGGCACCCTGTTCATGGACATCCGCAGATATGGCAGGAACAGTGAGTCCTTCTCCCTGCACCCTAAGCCTCTCGGCTGAAGGAACACCTCTATAAAAAGAATCTTTTTTTCAGCAGCTCATCTAGTGCCAATGCATAGAGGTGAGGCTTGCTTAAAGGGTGTAGGTGGCCACATGCTCACTGAGCAGGAAGAATGGCAGAATTCTTCTTTTACCCGGTGACACATGCTATAAAATAGCCAATCAGAGTGATTGTTTGGTAACACACTGTTGGTCAGGTTTAAAGTGCTTTCCAACCAGTTATGTGGGAGGATCCTCTTGGGGGTGGAGCTATGTGACATCAAACAACAGAATGAAAGATCGTTTGAACAAACTGGCAAAAATGATAAAGATTGTTTTAAAAAAGTGACTGGACTGTGTTGCCAGTTGCTTGGTTGCACATTCAGGCAAGGAAAAATTAAGTACAATTTCCTTTAAATCCAGGGAGTTATTTATCATATTTCAATATATAGTCCTTTTTTCTATAAATTAAACCAACATTCAGAAACAGGTGGGAAAATATCTTGTCCTATAGGAGTTTTCAGTATGACTTTATCAGACTCCCACATCATTTTGGAGAGATTTTGGACTCTTTAACGTTCCTGCAGTGGTGAGTAAGGGCATTAGTTTATGCACAGCTCTTAAGATTTACCACTGCATCTCAGTGGTGATACTGAGATGACCAGACTTGGCCATTCCAGACGCTTTGATGTTTTTTCTTCTATATCTGTTAATATGTTGATTGGCTGGTGTGTTTTGGGATCACTGTATAGTTGTGTGACTCATTGTCAGCCCGATTTAAGCTTCTGCACAGATGACCTCACATTTGTCTCCAGTATATGCTAGTATAAGTTTCACTGGTCTTATGGCTGCAAAACAAGCCAAGATGATGTTAGATAATACATGTTTGTAATGATAGAACATCTCCACCTTGCTCTCTTCAGTCCAAAGGATTTTGTTCCAGAACCTTTCAGATTTGTTCATATGTAATTTTACTACCTTATTCTTTTGGAGAGAAGTGCCTTTTTCTTAGCCAGGCTTCCATGCAAGCCACTTGTTCTGTGTTTTTCCAATTGTGTTGTCATGAACATAAATATTTAATTTGCTTACATATGCCTGTAGATCACATTTTGCAACAATTATACATTATTGCTTTTTCTTTAGATATCTGATCATTAAATAGTCTGATATTGGTGCTTCTTTCCCCCACTTGCTGTCTGAATGTTGGTTTACTTTTGGGATTAATGACGAAGTTATAAACTTGTTGTATTTTTCCAAAAATGTTTGTGGGTAACCCACAATTGTTAATTAGGCCCCGATAGGTAAAAACATGATTGCATATGGCAAGTGGCAGGCAAAAAAATTCTAGCGTTTGGGGAAATACCTGGTGTTAAGTGAATGTATGTATTTGAGTTTTGTATTAGTCTAAATTTAGCTCACCTGCATTCAATGCATTGGAGTGTCTATTAGCTGATATTTGCAAAGATCTGTTTGCTTTCTGTGTGTGTATGCGTGTGTATGTTTGCATGTGTGTAAACGAGTGTGTGTGTGTGTATGTGTGTGTATATATGTGTATGCATGTACATCTATGCTTGTTGTTCTTACTTTGTGTCCTACACTCACTAACATGGAATGAGTGTTTGACAGTGACCTCTCCATGACACACACATATGCTAAACGCTATACGTCTATATGCTACTGTAGCTGCCTCTCTTACTCTTTCTTGGTCTTTTTCCTTATACTTTTGTGTCTGTATGGTGGTGTTTTGTCTTCCCAATCAGCGTCAGCAAGGCTGTTTTTAACTAATCCCGTCATGGTACATGTGATTCTGTGGCAATAGTGGGGTGTTTTAGTTTTGTTTATTTTACTGTATGCTTACCAACAATCTTACAGCATTGAGAGTCACATTATTATTCCTACTCTTTGCATACATGTCCCCATATGTGAACAATATGTAAGATGTGTTGGGAGCTCTAAGCTTGTTGGTAAAGCGCTTGTGTAGATGACTGTGGTCTGCATGGCAGGGGAAGGTGGTCTGTCTCTTCAGCCCGTAGTTCAGCAGAGGCTGAGGGCGTCTCCATGAGGGCGTCTCCATGAGGGCGTCTCCATACCACATCTGTGTGTAAACGTGTCCGTTACTATAGTTGCTAATTCTGTGTTTTTTAAATGGATGGCTTCATCAACATGCCTCTATCAGACTGGGCCAGAGACCTACCTTCCCTTCCATTTAAAAGCCATAAGACCATCAATCTGACGGGTGTGGATCCTCTAGGTCCCCCTGTGACATACTACAATACCAACCTGGACTTTACCTCCCGCCCAAACACGGACTCGGCTCTGACATCTCTGGATATCGCCTCCCGGCCTTCCAAGGCGAGTGTTCACTATGCAGTACATGAACTGTGTGTTTTTGTATTCCTATTGCTATCAGCACGTGCTATAGAGATTTTAGAATCATCACTGTTGGGTTCACTATTGTAGGATTTGACTTCTAATGGTGTTAATGATGGAATCCAGGAGGCAGTGACACTGAGACACAAAGGTAAAACATATTTCTCAAAGATTTGCCTGGTTTGATGGGCAGGTGATGCCCTGGATGGAAAACACACAGGACATCTCCTGTGTTTGTGCTAGAGTATTATGCTTGATGTATATAATGCCTGTTGAGATACTGAACCTGTTTGCACCTGATCACTTCATGCATTTTATCCAGATGGGTATTATCACATGATTTTACAGGTGTAAATGAACACAGGCTGTGTTTTGAGGTGCATTTTAGCCAGATGTTATCATAGTGTAAATGTATCCGTCTCTTTCAACAACTAAAACTCCGCCCAGATTAGTACATCACAACATAAATGATCTGTCACTACATGCAGGTCCCCAACACAATATGTTCCACCAGTGTTCATTACAATCTAATGCCCAAATTGATCTGTGGCAGTTGCTACTACACAGCAATAGGATTTCAAAGGGACTAGAGTCACTTTTGATTACCAAGTGTTAGAAATGGTGTTAATATCTTATCAGGGTGTAATCCATATAGTGGTCTCATGAAAAGACCAGGTGTAAATGCAGTTGTGAGATTTGCATATTGAAGCAATGTTTTTCGGAGCATCAGATGGTCATAGTCCAAGTTTGTTTGCAGTTGTTAACTGCACCAAAACGAATTGTATTGTTTAACAAAGATGGACACGTATCATATTGTCTTACTGAAATGTCTAAATATAAACCTGTGAGTCTAGTTCTGTAGGTCAGAATAGAGTTCTGTATTCTATTGGCGATGTATGTGCTGCTCTAATCTCTCTATCTCTCATGTAGAATCAGAACCCATTGCTTTGAAAAACTTAAAAAGGAGATCAGAGTTTTTTGAACAAGGTAAATGCACAGTCCCGGCTGGCATTGGGTTTCTGGTGCCGGGCAGTGTTAGGCTTTCCTCCTGACATCATCCTCTTCGTCGCAGCCGAAACCTTCATAAACCATGCGCACTTCTCTCAGGCTCGGCAGGGACTGCAGTCAGATCTCTGTGGTAAACAGGTGTAAGCATGTGTGAAGCATGTGTGTACACCTCCATATCAACACACTGATGGTCTGTCTGCAGTAGCCCCAAAGCAGAAGAGCAGAAGAATGAAACAAACCAGTTCATTCAGACCACTTTATTGACTCATTTTATTCTGAGGATTCATGCTATCTTGTATAATCAAGAAAAGTGCACGTCAAGAACCAAACCAACATATCAGCACCCAAAGACCCTCTGAGGCGCCACATTGGAGGAAGGATAATTCCTCCTCATTGCCTCTGCAGTACACTACTATCTCTTCTCATGCATAAATGATGCAATAGAAATATCAAGAATTTGTTTAGCATTCAGTATTCCCCACTTGGCCAACATCTGTTACATCTGGGATTATCGTCCTCTGCCCAGGAGGTTGGCACATTGCTTCCACAAGTATGACAGGCCTGTGAGGAAGCTTTAGAACTAGCCTGCAAGGCTGGGGCTGCAGGCCGTACAGTAAGACACAGTGTGGTATGGTGTTCAGGCTGCACGACATATTTCTCTGCCTCTCTGCATGCTGTGCTGAGCAGGGATTTGGCATGCTGACTTTTTAATGGCCAGTGGTTGCATGTGGCATGTGGCATGGGATTGTGGGTCATCCATGGGATTGTGGGTCATCCATGGGATTGCGGGCTTTGGGTGTTTCTTTTTTTCCAGCTCTTTGCATGTGGTCTGAATATTTTCTAGAAGTTTGGTAATAATATACTATATATATAGTACTATATAGTACTATATATATTATATATTATATTATATATATTATATTATATAGTAGAATACCTACAGACTGAAAATTATTTGTTCCCATATTATATATATATGTTCCCATATTATATATATATATATGTTCCCATATTATATATATATAATATGGGAACAAATAATTTTCAGTCTGTAGGTATTCTGAGAAATTCCATATTTCAGTTCAGTAGATTTCAACAGATTTCAGTTCTGTTGAACTGTTCGCAAAATTCTCTCTCAGTAACATAATTGACAAAATCCTTGCTGAAAGTTTTTTTTTTTTTTTTGTAGGTGGAGCTGACGGTGCAACATTGGATGTAAGTGAAGTGGTTCCTCATATTAAATGTTTTTCAGCCAGTGTGTGTGTGTGTGTGTGTGTGTGTGTGTGTGTGTGTCTGTGTGTGTGTGCCAGTTCATGTGCGTAAATCATAAGAGGAGTTTTTGCTCTGCCCTGGAGCTGAGAATGTTTTACACTTGCTAGCATTTTTTATGTAAAATGAATCTGCTTTGCCTGTGTGTAAAACTCCATTCATATTTGTATACTGAGATGATCTAGTTTATTTATGTGCTGATCTAGTTCATCTATGTGCTGTGGGCGTTTGCAGATTAAATGGCAGCGTCTTGCTCTGTGTTCCTCTAGGTTCCTCTCCCCGCTCCCCCCAGCTCCTCCAGCCGCTGGTCCCGGGACCCTGAGGAAGAGCGCCGTCGTCAGGAAGAGTGGCACAAAGAGCAAGAGCGCCTCCTACAGGTGAGCTCTCCATTAGGCACTTTTGTGAATGACTCTATTAACTGTGTCACGACCAGCATGCTACTGATGGGTGAAGTTAGGTCATCCTGAAGGCTTCTACAACCTGCTGTGTTAATTAGTAGTTAAACAAACATTTATTCATATAAGGGTGCTTGATTTTCATGTGAAAAATATCAAGTTGTACTTTTAAGGCAAATTAAATATTTTTATAATTTTTTTAGATGACTAATATCCCACATTGATGGACACAATACAGTTTACTGTACAAAAATAATGAAGGACCTGCCATATGGGGAAATGTTTGTAAATTTTTTCTACAGGAGAAGTACAGGCGGGATCAGGAGAAGATAAAAGAGGAGTTCAGGAGAGCCCAGCAAGAGGCTGCACAGGAGGGCACCAGACAGCACGAAGACGTGAGCACATCAACTCTGACATCACTGGCTGTACTAGTACTGTGAATAACGTTTGTTCATGCTTAAAATCTCGACCCTGACCGCTCTGAGAATGTGTCCATAGCCACCCTACCCAGGGGCCAGTGTGGGACCGTGAGTGTAATGTTCTCCTCTGTGGTTCCACTCTACAGGAGATGCGGAGCCTGGAGCTTGATGGACATGAAAAGGGCCCTTACTCCACTCTGGAAGAGCAGGAGGCCTCCAGAGTGCCCCCCCAAGAGCAGCAGGAGAAGAGGAGAAGAGAGCAGGAGAGCCACCGCTTAGAGGAGGACAGAAGGAGGAGGGAGGAGAAAGAACGCCTTGAGGAGGTGAAGAAGAGGGAGGAGCAAAAACGAGTGGAAGACGAGAGGAGAAGGAGGGAGGAGCAAGAGCGCTTTGAAGAGGAGAAGAGAAAGAGGGAGGAACAAATACGACTGGAAGATGAGAAGAGAAAGAGGGAGGAGCAAATACGACTGGAAGATGAGAGGAGAAGGAGAGAGGAGCAAAAACGACTGGAAGAGGAGAAGAGAAGGAGGGAGGAGCAAAAACAACTGGAAGAGGAGAAGAGAAAGAGGGAGGAGCAAATAAGACTGCAAGAGGTGAAGAAGAAGAGGGAAGAGGATGAGGAGCGTCGGTGTAGGGAGGATGAGAGGAGGAAGAGAGAGGAGGCCCAGATGATGCAGAGGAAGAGAGAAGAGGAAGAGAGGAGGAAGAGAGAGGAGGAAGAGAGGAGGCGCCAACAGGCCCATAACAGACTTCAGGAGAAGTAAGTAGCAGCTTCCTCACTTAGACTCCTGAGGGTTTGACTAAAGTTCTGCTGATGGTTTTGGTTAAATTCGTGTTTCAGGTGCCCAGCAAATGTAAAAGTGTACGTGCTATTTGAGGCTCTGCCCTCTGCTTCACCTGCACTGCCTTGACTCTCAACATCATATCCATGTGTCTAATGAATGAGAGTCCTGCACACTTCACTACTGTAGAGTCAGTAGTGTGACAGTGAAGACCTGTTACCATCACTGCATGACTGTGCTCGGAATGATACACATACCTAACACTGTGTTGCATGTTCATTCACATGTGTGTGTTACTCTGTCCATTTGTATGTGAATGAAATAAAACACGGCTTGTCTGTGCTGCTTCTGCTGTTCGATCACAGTGATATGGACTATGGCTATACAAATGTTTTTCCTGAGCTATCCTACTCACACAGGTAAATATATAGACTGTAAATATGCACACACCAAATATATTTGATTGTCTAATTAGAACAAAAAGTCTGGCTAGTATGCTAACTGAATTTTGATAAATGTTCATTATTTGAATCATTCTGTCTCACTTTGTACAGGACAATGTCCAAGTCCACCCCAGAGCTTGATGAAATGGAAAAAACAGACATTAAAGGTCAGTATATTTGCAATAGTTATTCCACTTTTGCTGTTGACACTATGGATCCCTTGATCTGACTTGGAACACGTTAGATCCTTTCCCACACAACAGTATACAAACCTGCTGAACCTCGGTGTACATAGCCTGGTCCTCAGCTAGTCCTGCTAGTCTTGTACTGGGTCCGAGTCTTTTTGCGGGTGTATGCAGGTGTCTATAGCAGGCACAGGGGCCTGGCCAGCTGGCTCCTTGAGGAGGAGTTCAGAAGAAAGAACACTCCTCAAATTCAAAGACAGCGTGCGACATCTGAGTTGGAAATAGAAAGGAAAAGGATCCTTAGTGCTATGAGATACAGAAACCCGGAGAGAGGTGGGCCATAGCTCAAGACCGTGTCCATCAAGAAGCCCAGCCAATCACAGTCTGATCAATGATCAGTGATCAATCCAATCAAGTCTGATTGAGCATGTGTCCTGTCTTCACCACTTAATTGATGATCACCACACCTTGATTAACAATCACCATGTCTGCTCACAGCTGCTTTCTGTTGGACATGGAGGGATATGCTGAATATTTCCCTTCATAATAATTTGTAGACCTGCTGAAATAATGTTTCATTTCTTCCAGTGGTGAGTGGTGGTCTGGGTGAGAGCTCTTTGACTAAGGACATCCAGAAGAAGAAGGAGCCATTATCTCACGCCGAGCTGGAGAGGCAGCAGGTCATCCAAGACATGAAGAAGAAGACTCCACTACTGACAGACAGCAGCTGGATCCGCCAGAGCAGCACTGTTACCAGCACCAGCAACGAGCCCGTCAGTGTGCCCATGAGGAGGTCAGTGTGTGTCCTCATGGCTCAGGGGTGGGGTATATAGCCAAACTTTGTGTGAAGAAGTCGTCAAACCGTGACATGCTTCAAGTTTTGTGTGAACTATCCTATCTACCTCTGCATTATTTTGAAGTTTATGAATGAATTCTTGAAAAATAGTATATATGCTAACATTAACTGAAATGAAAATGAAAATTAAATTTTTTTTAATATACATTTTTATTATGTTTTGAGTTTTGAAAACAAATGTTACCCTATCGACTTCATAGAGGTGAGTCCCTGGATAACCTTGACACAAACCGGCCTGCCTGGAGAATGTCGTGGGCCCCGGGCAGCACTTCCTCCATCCCAGACTACAGCAAGCCTCATTCTGCTGTCTCCAGCTCTGCCTACCGTGGTGGGCGTCCAGGTTCGGCCACCCTGCCTGCATCCCAGTCTCTGAACTCCCTCAAGCAGACATGGTCCCATCCCCACCAGACCCCTAACAGCAGCAGAGAGCCTGAGCACCACACTCCTTCCAAGAACAGGTACTGTCTCAGTCTGCCAGTCTATGTCAAAGCAGCAGCAATGATACATGTCAGTGCAATAGTGATGTGCTTTCCATAATCAGCCAGTGTGCAAAGAAGTATCTGTGTACTGACTAGGAGGGGCCTTGACAAAGACACAGCCATTAAGTGGATGTGGTGGCCCATACAGCTGTTGAATGATGTTGTATTTTCTCTTGCTGGTGTCTTAGGAAATGTTTACATTCTGTAATCTAGGTCAATCAGTGGCAAGAAAATCTGTACTTTCTGTGACATGCCACTGGGCAAAGGAGCGGCCATGATCATTGAGTCCCTGGGGCTCTGTTATCATTTACCTTGCTTTAAGGTGAGAGACCCAAACTCGTCAATCTTGGGGATTCAGATCAACCTGGCTGCATTGATGACTAACCTGCCTTACTCTGTCCTTTCTGCTAAACCTACTCAAGTATTACACATACCAGCATCATTTAACTGAGGCACATCACTAATCCTAAATATTCATCTTTAGGAAATAACTATGCCAACATGTCTTTTGAATTCCCTGAATGTTTTATTTAACTGTTATGAAAACCCAGCTGATTCACCAGCCATCATTCTCTTTAAGTCATCCGTGAAATAGCACTAATCAGCCATTTCAGGTTGTGTGTCCATGGTTACAACTGGATTGTGAGGATGCATTTGTGCCAAAGAAGCCAGTGCACCTTCATAGCAATATGGCTAAATCTGAGCTGATTTCCTGGGCCTCTACGGCCACACAATGTATCGTTTCTTAGCATTTCACACATCTTTGAGCCTGAGTTTAATGCCCGGTGGTGGTTGGTGCTGTTGGTGAATAGTTTCCCTTCTCATTAAGGTTTCCCTTATTAGCCAAAGAAGACCAGGTACAGCTGTGAGTCAAAAATCAAGGAGATGCACGTATGTGCCTAACGTTTTGACCAGCCTTTTATTTTGTATCCTTTTGTGTTGGGTTTCAGTGCATCGAATGCAAATCTGATCTTGGAGGCTCACAAGCTGGAGCTGAAGTCAGAATACGAAACAAAAAGCTGTACTGTAACACCTGCTATATTCGGTTCAAAAGTAAGGCAAATTTCAGTGGATAAAATACATGTCTGGTTAATTTAGTGATTCATAGTTTGAAAACATAATGGCTTTCTCTTCTCAGGTGCACAGCCCACCACCATGTGAGCTCACTGTGCTACAGCAAATTGAAGAAGAACCTTCCATAGCTAAACCATGAACACTACCAGAAGATCCATGCATGTGGTGAACACTGGAGGATATTGGGAGTAGAGATTAAATAATGAGTTTCAATTTTCCTTTTTCTTCTGAAAGGGTGAGATTAAAGAAAGTTATTTGTTTCCATAAAAGTATTACAGAATGCTTGTACAAGTATGAGGGACATGTATGTAGTTATTGCGCAGTGCATTTGAATGAGTTATTGCATGCTGCATTTTCACAAAGATTGGACGATTTCTGGTTGGTTAAACATGTTAAAGTTTTTATATAGTATATTGGTAAAATCTGTTTTTTTTTTTTTGTCATGAGTCGTTTATGTTATGATGTATTGTCATAAATATCCTGTCATTCTATTCATTGTTGTGCCTTGCTGTTGGGGAAAATAATTTAGAATAAATATATTAAGAATATATTTTAAAGTGACATGGTTTATAGGAAGGTTTATTTGTTGTTGAAATCCAATTAATGCATCTAAAATTTTAAAACAATATTGACATATGACAAAATTAATTGTACTCAATAATATTTGTAAATACACTGGTAACGTGACCAGATCTAAATTTCTGGCTGAATTTAGATGACTTAACTGAAACCTCAGTTTAATTCTGTATTAAATTAAATTTACTTGACCATTGTCTTGGAGCAGTTGTTATTTCTGTCTGCTGTGTGTAGTGGCTAATGACTGAATTTTAATAAGCTTGTAATTAGGCCGTATGTTCCAACAGATTTCCCCCTTGTATATACAAGTATAATGGATCATGTGTGCAGATCATAAAGAGAATGCATGGTATTCAATTAACCTACACAGCAACAACTTCTAGGTTTTATATTGCATTTAAATGTGTTAATGAATTTTTCATTTGCATTTTCTGTGTTGAAAATATCATCAAATATCAAATATCTTAAGGCAGAGATTTGTGCTCCGAGAGCTTATGAACAGTAAATTTTTAAATGAAGGCGGTGAAGGGGGATTTCTGTAAAATTGGGCAATTTCTCAAGCATGTAGTACTGTTTACATTTTGGTAGTTTATTTTAAAAGTGAAGATCTACATCCAGAACCTTAAAACGGGTTGTAATTAAGGCACCTGCGTTTCAGCTATTTTCAGCAATGGTCCATGTTTACGTGGATGTCTGTATATTTGACAGTAGATTGCAGATGACATCTGTGTGCATCACCCAGGCAGAATGAACATGGAGGATATCAGCTAATAACCCTGGATCTCCAGCATTTAGGATGTTAATGACATGACTAACATCCACTGTCTGTCAGCTGCTCCCGCATACTGAAGATAATCCTTTATTTGGGTGGGTTTTTTAAAATTGGTTTAAATTTGAATTCCGTAGCCATACTTGATGATTGCTAACTTCAGACTGGGTTGTACAGGCAGTCCAGAGAGTGTGAGTGAGTCTTGATGTTCAAAAATAGCTGTATGAACTGTATGTACAAAAAGACTTGGATATATTTAGAACTACATACTGTGAGCTGATTCATTTCATCTGAACATGTGCATTAGTTCCAGCTAAGCGGAGCAGAATCTGGACATGTTTTTGATTTTACTGTATGGCTCAGGGTGGGCTGGGTTAGTATAAAAGTAATTCATAACCATCTTTAACATAATCCAGTGACTGTATAAGTCACCTGGGAAATGTAGCCTTTGAAACACCATCAGCTCCTATGCACAGCAAAGAGCCAAAGATATTGCAGGTAACTTCGTGGTGAAACATTGACTGAACATGTCAGTGTTTGTCAGGATATCATTCCTGCCAACCGCCTCCACCTGCGACTCAATCCAGTCTAATCTCAGAGCAAATGATGTCTTGTCATCATGGTGCCTGGAGTCTTGTTATCATGTCATGTTTACTCTGTGTCCTAAAGTGCTGTTTCTCAGGTCAACCATGGCAACATTTAAAAAAGAGTTTCTCAGTACATGATATGAATAACAATAAAAAATGTCAATACTAAGTTATTCTGAAGACCTCAACAAGCTATAGCATGTGAGACATGCCGCAGCCCTTTACATGGTCCCTGTATTGATATAGTACCACCCACAAATCATTGAGAACACACTGAAGCAAATGGAGGTAATTTGAAAATATGGTCAAAGAAATGTGTGTTGTGACTAGCTTACTATATATTGAAACACAGACTGCATTTGCAAGAACAAAATGTAGTCATATTACTGCTGTGAAAAAGGATCAAAACGTGGGACCTGCTGGGATGAACTATGACTTCATTTTAAAGCTGAAGATAGTATCACCAGGGTGCTATATCTGCATGTGTCTTACCTCCATATTCCTACTCTATATTCCTTACCTCCATATTCATACTGTTTAATCTACAAGTGTGTTGTGTTTATCATTTCACACAGCAGTGTATCTTCATTAATGTTTAGACACATTTGAAAAAGGGATCTTCCATGCAGTGACCTATGACTTATTTATTGTTGAAAATGAAGCAAACACACTCATTGCCTTCTCTGTTGTTACCTCAAGTAATTTTTGCGGGTTAAAAAGTCAGTCACAGCAGAAAAATGTGTTCTTCACACAGCACACACAAGGTAAAGTGATTTAAAAAGATCTCGATTGTGTAAGTGTACTTGAGTCAATATAGTGCACAATTTGCAATAATCTTACAGAATCTGTTTGGGGAATTTGCATAATGTATTCCATTTTATTCAGGTCATTTAGTGTGCCATCCTACACATCACTGCTGCCATGGCTTGTTAACATCAAAGATCAGGTCTGCAGTGTGGAAGCCTCTGTAACTGGGTTGAGGATATTCTGCTTATAAAGTACTCATTATACCCAACACTTAGCAACATACCTTTTGATTTTCTTGATGATGTTAAACTGTAGTTTGCTATGCTCTGAAGTACAAAGCGGCATCACACGTGTGGTTCAAAGAGGTGCTGTAAAGCAGAGCTTTTTGTGAGAAATTATCATGAGAATTAAACTGATTCACCAAAGTTAAGGACTACTGTTTTTTGCTAATATGTTAAGTCAATACATGCGGAGAAGCCTGCAAATGACTAATCAAATTCTTTTTCTTATCTTACAACTTGAGAATAAGCCTGATCAGACATTTCCATATATGATGCCGATTTCTAGGTCTTGATGGCATATTTCAAAATTCTAAAATGCACTAATCTTACCATAGAGTTTTCAGAGTGGCTTTCATTTGCACTGACACTGAAAATGTTGCATTGCTCATGAATGTTAAGGCAGCCACAGCTGGGAGACATAGATACACTTTAGAGATCATTATACTGAGAGCACAGTTCCCAACCCCATGTACATTCAGAAGCTTGATAAACAAAGAGTAGAAGAGAACACTAATTCCTGAAAAAATGCTCAGACTCAGATTCATAATCTTTCTAAATGATTCTCGTGATCACTAGGGGTCAGATATAGTACAATACATAATCCTATTATATATATATATATATATATATATATATATATATATATATATATATATATATATATAAACATGTAACGAATCAAGGGGGGCAGGTGTGATGCAAATATTAATGTGATTTATTAATTTTAACATAAATCTAGCTAAATAAATAAAGCTAGACAACACGGCAACCAAACAACACACTAAATGAAACACCACTTTAAACACAATACAAGAAATATTTAACTTAAGACACACCACAGGAAGGACTACTCTACTTACAATAATGAACGAATGAACAATATTAAAGCATGATACAACCATAACACAAACAGGACTGATAAACTGAATGACTAGAAAGCAAAAAGACTAGAATGCAGAGAATTTATACCTGAACTTAGAAGCGAAAAATGAAGGCTACAATAGAACCTAACTACTAAGGGGAACAGAATGACGGTGAGAAATATACGAGCGAAGAAAACATAAAATAGAGGGAGGGGAACAAGATGTGAAGGAAAACACAACTAACAAGGAACAACTACATAAACCAGCAAAAATATATGAGAACTAAAAACAGGGAAGACAAACAGAACAAACCAGACCAGCACACGGGAGTAACGAAGGGAGGGTACAGGCAACTCCTGGGCACGCCAAACAGGGAGGGAGGAACAGACGCTGGGGACAGGAACACAACGATGCTGAGGGGGACCAGCGGGCGAGGCCGGGACAGGGACAACAGACTCTGGGCAGGACGGACGTAATAGGCCACCAACCAGACGTAAGGGAGGACAGGGACAAGGAATGGGAGGCAACACGGGAACAGGACCAGACAGGACAGGACAGGGAACACAAACAGGAGGCGGAACCGAGGGAGCCAGAACAGAAGGGGCCAAGGGCACAAGATCGGACACAGGGGAAGACCGGGACTCAGAAGACAACAGGCGGACGACAATGGAGACCGGGACGGGGACGAAGTGCGTAATGATCTGGGGAACCGAGATGGGCACAGGGACCTGGAGGAAACCACCAGACACAAACACAGGGACAGACACGCGGACACGAACAGACACACACACAGGGATAGGGACCAACAGAAAACCAGGCATGGGACAGGGCAACAAAGGGAGCACAGGCAGGTGCAAAACAGGACAGGCATGGGGAACATCATCAACAGAGAGAGGGACTGCATCAGTTCCAGGCCAACAGGCGTGTAAAGCAGTCACTGATGGGGCCCGTGCAGTCCCAGAGAAGTCCACAGGAGCACATGGAGGGTCCATGAAGACCGGCAGGCTAGGCTGATGAGGCTTGGAGACCAGCGAGGCCAGCCGAAGGGCCGGGGAAATTGGCTGACGTGCCGAGGGGGCCGGTGGAACTGGCCGAGACGGCAAAAGGGCCGGCAGGACGGATAGACAGACCGCAGGCAGGGAGCGGTGGGACCGGCCTATGGGCCGCAGGGAGCGGTGGGACCGGCCTATGGGCTGCAGGGGCCAATTGTTGGGCAGAGGGGACTGGTGGGGCCAGCCGACAGACAGTGGAAGCTGGCGGGGTCTGCTGGCCGGAGGCAGGAACAGGAGGAACAAGGGAGGTTCTACGGAGCCAGGATGTA
Source organism: Brachyhypopomus gauderio (assembly GCF_052324685.1). Classification (NCBI taxonomy): domain Eukaryota; kingdom Metazoa; phylum Chordata; class Actinopteri; order Gymnotiformes; family Hypopomidae; genus Brachyhypopomus; species Brachyhypopomus gauderio. The sequence goes on from NW_027506868.1 coordinate 401,867, forward strand.
GATGGGACCCTGGGGAGCTTGGGAGCCGAGGAGGCCCTGGGGAGCTTGGGCGTCGAGGAAGCCCTGGGGAGCCTGGGCGCCGAGGCAGCGGAGGAGACGTCGTCGGGGGCCGAGGCGGCAGAGGAGACGTCGTCGGGGGCCAAGGTGGCAGAGGAGACGTCGTCGGGGGCTGAGGCAGCAGAGGAGACGTCGTCTGGAGGCGGGGACGCTGAGCAGGTGTCGTCAAGAGGCGGGGATGCCGGGCAGGCGTCGTCGTCAAGAGGCAGGGCCTCTGAACAGACGTCATCGGGAGGCGGGGCCACCGAACAGACGTCATTGGGCATGGAGACTGGGGTGATACTGGTAGGAGTGGAGTCATGAGTGATGCAGGCGAGCGTGGTAGTCATGGAGGATACCCAGTGTCGTGGGAGCAAAGGTTTTGAGGACATTCCAGCGAACCTTCCACCGTCCATGCCTCTTCTATGCGGGTGGCAAGGATTATGTCCGCCCACTCAAGCGCTTTACCAACCAGCAGAGAACGTAAAAACAAAACAAGTATATTGTCAGGAGGTGGAGGACAAGTGAGCACTCTGAAATACTCCTTACTTTGTAGGACGAATAGGTCTGCCGATGTTTTCTCTCCATCATAAGTCTCAGGGCAGAGAGCTAGGGAAGGTAGGCAAATAGGATTGACTCTGGGATCTTTTACAAGAAATGGCTGAAGATTGGTTACCCTGTCTTGAAAGTGTTTGTTAACCCGGGGCGTTTGGAGGCTAGTGGAAGTCACATCTACTTGCTGCGTCATTTTAATGAGGTCAGTCATTTTGTAACGAATCAAGGGGGGCGGGTGTGACGCAAATGCAAATATTAATTTATTTATTAATTTAAACAAAGATCAAAAGGAACAAGAGAGAACAACTAAGGACAGGAGAATTTACACTAGATCAAACATAAGCTAGACAACACGGCAACCAAGCAACACACTAAATGAAACACCACTTTAAACACAATACAAGAAATATTAAACTTAAGACACACCACAGGAAGGACTACTCTACTTACAATAATGGACGAACAAATAATATTAAAGCATGATACAACCAGGCCCGTTGACAGTCTTGCTGGGGCCCGGGACAAGAAAGTTTCATGTATTCAAATTATTCTAAATAATTCGCTTTTTATCACATTATTTAATGGTTGTTTATTTTCAAAACGCCCAATATTAACGTCTTCACGTTCTCTCATGTTTCATCCTGGAATTACAAGAGGTTCTTATTTGTTAACATAATACAAGAGAACTGTTCAGTCAGACAGCCATTTGTTGTGAAATGAAGTAGTTACAATTTCAAGTATTTTCAAGTACTTTAGCCTAAATTCCAGCACTTTTCAAACCTGAAACACAATGCAACATTAAAATTCATCAGGTAAATGTTCCTTCCCCTGTTTTTGAGGGGTGTTTCTTTATACTACCACACAGAGGTGGGGACTCGAGTCACATGACTTGGACTCGAGTCAGACTTGAGTCATTAATATTAAGACTTTTGACTTGACTTGAAAAAATATTCAGAGACTTAGACTTGACTTGGACTTTTACACCAATATCTTGGGACTTGAATTGGACTTGAACCTGTTTACTTGCAAAGACTTGATTTTTTTTTACCCCAAATCTAAATTTTAAAACGCATATTAATATTTATAAAGTGCGCCCCATTAATTTCACTTCCGTCCTTCTGACGCAGACCGGTCCTCTGCTTTTCCACACTCTGTACATTGTGTGTGTGTGTGTGTGTGTGCATGAGCTGCAGCACAACCAATCAAATGGGGGGGTCAGCGAACGTGAATTGTTACCGGGCGGGGTGTAAAATGGACACAAATTAAGTATTATATCGCGATCGATCGATCGCCAGTGGTTGGTGCCAGAGCGAACTAGTAACTCATTGAATCATAGATAAGGATCAGAGGTAAATAAACTAGATTTTTTTTTTCGGCGTGAGAAATCGGATGTGTGGTGTGAGAGCGTGTGAAGACGGTCAAATGCGTGTGTCTCACGCTCAATGCGTGAGAGTTGGCAACCCTGGGTTCTGTATCTGAACTCAGGGAAGAGAGCCTCTCTCTGTCACCATCATATCCAGTTCTATCTCAGCATGGATTGTGTATTTGAAGACATCTACGTCGAGAAAAAAATATATTGACAAAAGTGGAGCAAGTTTTCAGCTATGGGGACATCATTCTACGGCCTCATCGTGCACAAATGACATACAGACTTTTGGCCAGTTTGGTCTTTTGCAAATGCAATGCAGAATAGTTTACTGAAATGTCTAAAGTTGCATTCCTGATTCCTGTTAATTGTTCAGTTCTTATATTTGTTTGTCTTGTGTCACTCACACATGGACACACATGTTCTCCAAGAAACCAGATAAGAGAAGAGAGGGAAAAATGCTGTTATGGTTATTTGTATGGTACTTTGAAAATATCAGCACTTTTTATTTGAACATGGTGTTCTACTTATGACTTTTTCACAGAATATTTATTTCTGGAAAATTGTAGTTTAAAGTATGAATATTTTTGCAGCTAATTTTAACAAATTGAACTGTGCAATAAAGAGGTGTAATTAAATTTTTTTTTATACTTCGTGTTTTCAGTTGCACATGTTTTATCAAGATTTGAGGAGAATACAGATTTAAAAAAGAACACATGTCTATTATTTACATTTAAAATATACCTGCAACATTGGTTAAAAAAAAAAAAGACTCGAAAGGACTTGAAATTCCAAGTTTCAGACTTAGGACTTGACTTGACTGTTGCCTGTCTTGACTCGAGACTTGACTTGAGTTCACTGTCTTTGCTTGAGACTTGACTCGGGACTTGAGGATAAAGACTTGGACTTACTTGAGACTTGCAAAACACTGACTTGGTCCCACCTCTGCTACCACATATCGTTTCGGACAACACTGCACAGAATGTGAATAGTATAAACGCTTCTGCCGTTCGCGCAGGTTTAGGAGAACCAAGTTAGCCTAACCACTAACGGCTAATAAAATAATTTAAGCAACACCTATGTAAGAGGTAAGTAACATTAAAGCATGAAAATCCACAATTAAGCAAATATTACCATGTGGAAGTCAGTTTAAACTCAGAAGAATGTTTACCAGTATACATGCCTTTTGCTCACACTAACTGAACATATACTACTGAACTGTTTGGGGCAGTCAAATTCGGCAGATTTTTATATGATTCAAAGAGCCAATCAGGAATAAGCAAGGAAACATCTTCACATGCAAAAAATGCATTTTTGTGATTGGTTCAGCCACGAAGGAGTGCCGCGCTCCCTTGAGCCAGTGTCTCCACTCCTCAAGTATGAGCTTGATGGCTGGCAGCTCCCCATCACCTACTCCATAATTCTCTTTAGAGAGGTAGGCTACTGGCTTCAGGCCTCCTCTCTTCTTCGCCCTCTAGGACAGTACGGCTCAGACATCCAAGGCATCTACTTCAACAAAGAAAGTGTAGTTCGGGTTAGGCTGCTGTAGTTGGGGTTAGGTTGCAGTAGTTAGGGTTAGGCTGCTGTAGTTGGGGTTAGGCTGCTGTAGGATAGGTGTGGAAGTGAAGGCTGCCTTCAGCGCCTGAAAGGCTTTTTTAGCTTCTTCGCCCCATTTGAGGCGTTGTGCTCCTCCTCCATTACTTGGGCTGCAAAAAACTTGTTACTATAGATTCTGATCTTTCATTTGACACACATATATGCAATGTCACTAAGGCTGCCTTTTTCCATTTACGTAATATTGCCAAGCTGAGACACTTACTTTCATTAGCTGATGCAGAGAAGCTGGTCCATGCTTTTGTCTAGTCAAGACTGAACTATTGTAATGGTCTTCTAATTGGATGCTCTAAACCAGGGGTGTCAAACTTATTTTCACCACGGGCCACATCATAGCATAATGGTTACCCACGGTATAAATGTACCTACTCCTTAATGTTAAATATCTCTGAATTTATTACTTATTCAAGTTACAAATATTAGATATATTTGTGTAAATGTAAAAAAAATGTTTGCTTGTTGCTGTTATAACATAAATCATTTAAATTTATTAGGTTATGAAACCCACATTACTCTATCAATCAACGATCAAAATATCCAAGTGAATAAAGAAAAATTGATACCAGCAGTGCAGAGCTTGCTCAGGAATGGCAGCAGGCAGGTGTGAGTGCATCTGCACGCACTGTGAGGTGGAGACTCTTGGAGCAAGGCCTGGCCTCAAGGAGGGCAGCAAAGAAGTCACAGGGGGAACCACATCAGGGACAGACTGATATACTGCAAAAAGTACAGGGAGTGGACTGCTGAGGACTGGGGTAAAGTCATTTTCTCTGATGAATCCCCTTTCCGATTGTTTGGGACATCTGGAAAACAGCTTGTTCAGAGAAGACGAGGTGAGCGCTACCACCAGTCTTGTCTCATGCCAACTGTAAAGCATCCTGAAATTCATGTGTGGCGTTGCTTCTCAGCGAAGGGAATCGGCTCTCTCACAGTCTTGCTTAAAAACACAGCCATGAATAAAGAATGGTACCAGAAAGTCCTCCGAGAGCAACTTCTCCCAACCATCCAAGAGCAGTTTGGTGATCAACAATGCCTTTTCCAGCATGATGGAGCACCTTGCCATAAAGCAAAGGTGATAATTAAATTGCTCAAGGAACAATCTCAGGGAGACTTTGGGTCCATGGCCTGGAAACTCCCCAGATATTAATCCCATTGAGAACTTGTGGTCAATCATCAAGAGACGGGTGCACAAAAAAAACCTACACATTCTGACAAAATGCAAGCATTGATTGTGCAAGAATGGACTGCTATCAGTCAGGATTTGGTCCAGAAGTTGATTGACAGCATGCCTGGGAGAATTGCAGAGGTCCTGAAGAAGAAGGGTCAACACTGCAAATATTGACTTGCTGCATTAACTCATTCTGTCAATAAAAGCTTTTGTTACTCATAATATGATTGAAATTATATTTCTGTATGTAATAAAAACATCTGACAAACACACATAACAACCAGAGAGCAGCAGATCATGTGAAAATATAATATTTGTGTCATTCTCAAAACTTTTGGCCATGACTGTAGAGCCGGAAGCAGAGCTTTCTTCTGTAAAGCCCCTCAATTATGGAATAGCCTTCCAGCTCCAATCTGAGATTCTGACACAGTTCCAATCTTTAAATCTAGACTTAAGACTCACCTATTTAATCAAGCCTTCAGTTAATATTGCCCTTGTAAGGTGTGGGGCTCAGGGTCCCCCAGACGTTGAGATTTCTGGTAATCTGAGATGTTGATGCCGTCATCCAGCTGTGTCATGGCATCACTCTAGTTGTGACAATGACTTGACTGGAAAGCAATGTCTCAGTGAGCCCTCATGACTGTGGTCACCTCCGAACCCCTCCCTTTAGTTATGCTGCTATAGATTAGCCTGCCGGAGCCACATGCTAATCACTGGCACATGAGCTATGTACGTTTAAATCAATGATGTCCACACACTCAGTCTGTATTGTCTATCTTTTTGCACGGTTCTACCTAAGACGATTGCATGCAAGCACCTGTGAGATGGTCTGGCTTGCCGGTGGATGTATTGATGCCTGGGTTGGATGTGCCATTTCCGCAAGAGGACATGCTGATGCTAGCTCCTACCTGAGGCTCACCATCTACACAGAAGGGACTGTAATTACTTGGCTGGGGAACAAGGACCTTAACTTTAACTGTAGAACCATCCTGCGCACCACGGACTTGTGCTAACAGGCCGCCCAATGGAGGGTGGGTTCCCTTTTGAGTCTTGGTCCTCCCGAGGTTTCTTCCTAATCCCCACCATCATAGGGAGTTTTTCCTTGCCAATGTCGCCTTTGGCTTGCTCATTAGGTATCTGGACCCATACGATTGTAAAGCTGCTTTGTGACAACATGTCTTGTGAAAAGCGCTATACAAATAAATTTGACTTTGACTAAGAAAGTGCCTAGGACCGCACACACTTCATGAACATGTTGGTCCCGGGTTTTGGAATAAATAAGAATGTTGTTGATGTAAGCAATGACGGATTTAGTCAGAAACACCCTCAAGACCTCATTGAAGAACATCTGGGATACCAAGGGCACCGTGGCAAGGCCATATGGAAGTACTGGGTATTCATAATGGCCTGAGTTGCTGCTAAAAGCCGTTTTACACTCATCCCCTGTGCGGATGCAGATGAGGTTGTAGGCACTGTGCAGATCAACTTTGGTAAAGAACCGTGTCTCCCTCAACAGCTCTAATGCAGCAGGCGACCATGGTAGTGGGTAGGCGACTTTACCAAGAGGGAATTGAGTCCTCTGTAATCTATGCACGGCCTCAGCCCACCATCCTTCTTTTTAACAAAAAAGATGCTGGCTGAGGCTGGCGAGGTGGAGGGCCGGATGTAACCCTGAGCTAGGGCCTCCTTGATGGACTGTTCCATGACCTGCTCCACCTCCTGACACCACGGGTAGACTCTACACCTGGGTGGCACTGCCCCTCGTGGAGATTAATGGCGTAGTCCCAGGGCCTGTGAGGTGGTAACTGCATGGCCTTATTTAGGCTGAAAACGTCACTCAAGTTGCTGCATTCTGGGGGGATCTCACGTTTGATTCCAGCCCCCGGCCTCTCCATGGAGGTGGACTGGAAGGGCACAGCTCTCTGGATGTGCAGGTCTTAGCACAGGGGACACCAACCCACTATACTGTCTATGTCCCAACTGATGAGGAGATTGTGTATTTTGAGCCAGGGGAGACCCAGGGTGACATCGTAACATACTTAGAAGGATGGTAAACATGTGCTCAGAGTGTTGGTGTGTAATGAGGTGAATGTGGAGAGTGTGGTGTGTGACCAATCTTGAGCCCACAGAGCGAGGCAAGCCATTGTGTTCGCGCAGGACAAAGTTGGATGGCTATCTTCACTATGTCATTCAACGTCTTAGCCTCCTGCTTGCAGGACATCTCTGCCTGCAGTTCAGCTTTGAGTCTGTGTAGAATTGCGCCAATTAAAGTGGAATCATTCCACCCGCTACCTGCCGCCACAGTGCGAAACTCCATCGCGCAGTCAGTGGCACTACGTGTTCCCTGACAAAGCCTCAGTAACAACTGTCCGCACACTCACCCTTGTCGAGGGGGAATAAACACTTCTTTGAATTCTGCAATGAACGCTACATAATTGTGTAGATGGGGTGATAAGGCTGAACAAAGGGCGGTACCCTAGGGCCTGGCTCTGCTCGTCAGCAGAGATATCATAAAGGCAACCCGAGCCAGATCTGATAACGATGGCAAAGTATATCTTGCATTGGACCACGAACCCCTCACATTGCTCTGGATCCCCCGAGTAATGCTCCGGACAAGCGATGTGTCAGCTCGTGGTCCTGCCAGACTCGGCCCGGGTGCCTAGCTGCTGCACACAGCTAACCAGCTAGCTCAAAATGCCTCACAGCCCTCCTAGCTCCTGTTGCTCCCAGTCAAGGGTGGCATGTTGGGAGGCGAGGACTGCTGCCCGTCAGCTGTGCATTCTGGTGACAAAAGCAGCAAATGCAGAATACGGTGCCGTGGAATCTTTAATGTCCATTGCAGAGCATAAGACATACACTCACAAAAAAGAGGAGTGCTACACACACACAGCGTGATGCAGTCAGTGTGTAAGGCGCAAAGATACTTGACTTTGCAGACGGAAGACAGTAGCTGAAGCCATAGCAGTCAGGTTCAAGCCTCAACATGAAAGGAACGTACAGCGTGGCCTTGCAGGACCTGTGGGCTTAAGTGGGGTGTGAGCCTGATGAGGAGCACTCAGAGAGTATGGAGCGGACACACGAGAGAGTAGGAAGGGTTTATTAATTACATTAACCGTGGACACTCAAAGGTATCGGACAACGAGGCATACTTAATACAAACAAAACATAACCATGCAGTATAAAACACTAGACATGGAATAATTAACAAACAGGGAAGCTAAAGGAAAAACCATAAAACATGATAAAAACATATGATTGGATACAACTAATGAAGCCAACTTACATACGCTACAAACATCCAAGCACAAACACAAGTATCCACATATAAACGAACTAGACTATACATACTGAAAACACACACAAACAGGAACACTTTAACATGAACTAAACCACAAAGAAAGAATATAATAGCTTTTACCAAGATTGAATGAACAGAAACCACATTGAGACCACAAGAAGTTGCAATGCGATCATTTGATGCAAAAGAGAAACACATCAGAGTTTCAAGTTCTTTTAACTTTGAAACATTTATTAAAGCTTACAAAGACCTTTGGAGAGCAGAAAAAGTGCACACAGACTATCTGTAGCACACCAAAATGCAGCTCTGACTAAACTAAGTTCTCACAAAGTCTTTTGTCTCCGTGAGAGAAGCCCCCACCCTTGTTACTCATACCTGCTAGCTTATCAGAAAGAGAGTGTGGGCTCTGCCAGAGTAACACTATGTCCTAGCTCAACTATTTTCTTGTAATCTTCCATTCACCCCACAATCTAGTTTTCTGCAGAACAATATTACAGTTAACCCTTTACTTTATTAATGTATAGTTAGTTAAGCTTATAATCAACATTATGATGATCTCTCATTAAACTTATAATTCCCACAAAGTACAACAAACCCCGAGAGTATGCTCAAGATGGCCGCTATAAATACACAGTAAATTAGGACGAACAAACACCAAACAGCTGTGGAGGTAATACTAAGGGCGTGGTCAGTGCTAGTGAGAAAGACAGACATGACGAACAGGTGGGGGTGGGGTCAGGCGTGACAAATACACTATATAATGTAAGGAGCTAAGTACATACATAATCACATAAAACCGGGAGAAACATGAGGGTACAATGGAACAGACACAAATAATTACTCTTAGGGAAACACAGAAATCTCAACATTGAATAAAGAATAACTAGACATAGAACAATAGACAGGAATTAACTTTCAAACAGCTAGGCATGAAGACTTACTAATAGTTAGGAATGAAAACTCATGAACACATAGCTGAAAACTTACACACAGATACCAGAACACAAGACCAACAAATAAACGCACTGAAAAATCAAACCAAACTAGTAACAGGTGAAAGCAATGACAAAAGGTGGAATTACAGAATCACAAGGGCATGTCCGTACAAAGGCCAATAAAGCTCATGGGAACAGCTAAACATGCACTCACCGGCCACTTTATTAGGTACACCTTGCTAGTACCGGGTTGGACCCCCTTTTGCCTTCAGAACTGCCTTAAACCTTCGTGGCAGATTCAACAAGGTACTGGAAACATTCCTCAGAGAGTCTGGTCCATATTGACATGATAGCATCACACAGTTGCTGCAGATTTATCAGCTGCACGTCCATCATGTGAATCTCCCATTCCACCACATCCCAAAGGTGCTCTATTGGATTGAGATCTGGTGACTGTGGAGGCCATTAGAGTACAGTGATCTCATTGTCTTATTCAAGAAACCAGTTAGAGATGATTCGTGCTTTGACAGGGCACGTTATCCTGCTGGAAGTAGCCATCAGAAGATGGGTACACTGTGGTCACTCAGGTAGGCTGTGGCGTTGACATGATGCCAATTGGTACTAATGGGCCCAAAGTGTCCCAGGAAAATGTCCCCAACACCACTGCACCACCACCACCAGCCTGAACCATTGATACAAGGCAGGATGGATCCATGCTTTCATGTTGTTGATGTCCAATTCTGACCCTACCATCCGAATGTCGCAGCATAAATCGAGGCTCATCAGACCAGGCAATCCAATCTTCCAATGTCCAATTTTGGTGAGCCTGTGCGAATTGTAGCCTCAGTTTCCTGTTCTTAGCTGACAGGAGTGGCACCCGGTGTGGTCTTCTGCTGCTGTAGCCCATCCACCTCAAGGATCAACATGTTGTGCGTTCAGAGATGCTCTTCTGCATGCCTCGGTTGTAACGATTATTTGAGTTACTGTTGCCATTCTATCAGCTTGCAAATGTCTGGCCATTCTCCTTTGACCTCTGTCATCAATAAGGCACAGAACTGCTGCTCATTGGATATTTTCTCTTTTTCGAACTATTCCCTGTAAACCCTAGAGATGGTTGTGTGTATCCCAGTAGAGCAGCAGTTTTTTGTATTGAAGTACACAAAGTATATATGACACTTTCAAAATCAAATAATTGGGTATAATCATTTTTAAATCAAAGTATTAATCTTTGTATGTGGTGTTCTTTTTGTGTCATTTTCTCATTTATATTAATAGTCAGAACTTCAATATTTTGGTAATGAGCACGACAAGTTAGTGATGAAGGTCCTGCTAATAAAACTAAATGATTATTCTACTACAAAAAATCTGTCTTGACTTTCATTTCACTCTATTTTCAGTTTCGGTGAGTCCTAAAAACACCATCACGTCATTTTCATCCTGTTAATTAGAATTTTATCAGAGCCCTCTAAAGGCAGAGCACATTTTAAACCGGCTTTCTTTTGATGTCAGGACTATCAGATTGGCTTTTGAAATACTTACGATGTTGAAATGACAAAAGGGTGACATTCAACATGTCCCTCCCAGGAGATATCAGAGATATTACAAAATCATGCTGCTAGAGTTTAAAAATAACAACTTGGGGGTTATATATTTTGTCTAATAACTTAATTATATAAATTATATAAAATATGAAATTTCTTGAAATGCTTTTCCTCTTTTATTAGTAATGACTTTTTGTCAATAAAAACCTAATATCTGCATATCATTCTCAGGTGTCTGTGCACTGAAAATGGACTGAAGGCCTGTTTTCAAGGATGGTCATGTTCTTTGTGGTTTACAGGAGTCTTGCAATAGGCATCATACAAAATCTGTGCTATTATTAAAAATATGAATTAAAGTTAAAATATGCAAGGAAATGCATGTAAATATAATGGTAGTGATCTGACTGCGTCCTGCTAGCATGTTGGTCACACTAGTTCAAAAGTGCAATAGCAATGCATTCCCTTTCAGTCAAGCTGTGGGGCTCTAATATAAACTGTATATCAAATGTCATTTCAAATAAAGAAATATAACTAGAAGGAAAAAGATTATTATACTCATGGCAGTAGGGTGGTCACTTTCATAACTGAGCATGACACTACAACACATGAAATGAAACCCATAGCTTATATAAGAGAGCAACTTGAACACGAATTCAGTAATAAGAACAGCTAGTCTAGTCTAATTCTAGTCTAGAATTTCGGGCATTCAATTTTTGTGGTTACTTGGTGAGTTACGAGGTCATATGACAATCTGTTAAACCAATGACATGTAAAGTATTTGCTTGAACTCATGAGTCAGTGACAACTACCACTTGAGTTGGATGGTCCGGCCTAAAATTGGACATCTGATCACCCAACTATGCAGTCAGTGAGAACAAGAGCAGAATATGGTTTCTGTAAAGCAGGGCCATTTGCATGTGGGTTTCCCCTTGTAATTTGACAAATCAGTGTTGTCAATGGTGTTCATAGCTCTATTTATCAGGAACATGTCTGTGTTCGAAAATTCAAAAATTCATACTACTCACATACTGATTGGGCCCAAATCAGTGTGATGTACGTGATGAAAAAACATTTTTCCAATATGTGAAAGACACCTGGATAATGTACTACTGCCAAATATTCCAATACTTAACCAGTGCTTTCTTCATGGTGTACTGAATGTTGTCTTGCAATGGCTGTGGAAATCTTTCTCCTGTGGGTAGAACCTTCATATGGTCACATGACCTCGTAGTCTGGCTTGTATTTGTCACATTTTGAATTCTATACTTTATACGATTCTCTGTGGTCTAGGTTGTTGTCTGTTTTGTATGTGTCTGTTATTCGGAGTAGGGAACATGACGGAATTTCATTTCTATTGGAGTTTTCCTTTGTTTATTGGCTAGGGAGTTAGGGAATATTATTGTTATTCTTTGTTTAGTTTCAATGGTAAGTAAGTGGGCAATGACCTTCCCAAGGTGATAGACCTTGGGTCGTAATAATCTTCTTTTCTTGTGTAAAACACTTTGAATTGCCAGTGTGTATGAAAGGTGCTATATAAATAAACTTGCCTTGCCTAATTTTGTTGCTTCATGTTTGTTTCACTATTTTGGTTGTTATTTTGGCCTTTGTCGGTTCCTGAAATTACCCCCCTCTATGACTGTTTTCACTTAATAATAACAAATACATATAATAACAACATACATCTATTTCTTATAGCCCCTGTCCTTCATTTGTTGTTGCAATTCGCAGCCTATACCAAACCATAACATACTGCATACTACTACAAGCACCAGTAACCAGTATAAACTGAATGCAGTATACAGTATGTAGTATATGACTATTTTGAACATATCCCATGCATCATAGGATATACATGATACATATTTTGACCCCCAAGGGATGTTGGTGAGACGTGCACTGGTCTGAATTATTATTAAGAAACAGATATAAGAAACAGTATGCTATTATCTGTCGAGGTGATAGGATCAACACCACCTAGCAACAGTCACACAGGTCCCTCAACCAACCTGGGGTTGTGTACAGTGTTGAACAGAAGAAAACCACCTTGAGCTGTTTTGGACAGCCTTAACCACTTGACTCAGGAGCATAAGATGATCACTCTGAGGTACGATATGGGCATATGCATTCACTCATCTGGCTGACAACCCACATCATAAAACCTCTGCTCCTGGGGCAGACGGGTGAGACTCATGTTGCTACACAACACTGTTGTTTCATTCTCAGTGGAGAATAAATCCATCCTTCCTAGTGGACATGCCTCAAAGTTTTTGCACGTTTACAGAGAGGTCTTCTTTCTTTAAAATAAGTAGCAGACCACAGGCTTTCTTCATATGGAGTATTTATATCTACATTGCTAAAAAAAATAAAGGGAACACTCAGGCTGATCCAACAGGCTGATCCAACTTTGATGTAATGTCCTTAAAACAAGTCAAAATGAGGCTCAGTATTGTGTGTGGCCTCCACGTGCCTGTATGACCTCCCTACAAAGCCTGGGCATGCTCCTGATGAGGTGGCGGATGGTCTCCTGAGGGATCTCCTCCCAGACCTGGACTAAAGCATCTGCCAACTCCTGGACAGTCTGTGGTGCAACGTGACGTTGGTGGATGGAGCGAGACATGATGTCCCAGATGTGCTCAATCGGATTCAGGTCTGGGGAATGGGCGGGCCAGTCCATAGCTTCAATGCCTTCATCTTGCAGGAACTGCTGACACACCCCAGCCACATGAGGTCTAGCATTGTCCTGCATTAGGAGGAACCCAGGCCAACCGCACCAGCATATGGTCTCACAAGGGGTCTGAGGATCTCATCTCGGTACCTAATGGCAGTCAGGCTACCTCTGGTGAGCACATGGAGGGCTGTGCGGCCCTCCAAAGAAATGCCACCCCACACTATTACTGACCCCCACTGCCAAACCGGTCATGCTGAAGATGTTGCAGGCAGCAGATCGCTCTCCACGGCGTCTCCAGACTCTGTCACGTGCTCAGTGTGAACCTGCTTTCATCTGTGAAGAGCACAAGGCGCCTGTGGCGATTTGCCAATCCTGGTGTTCTCTGGCAAATGCCAAGCGTCCTGCACGGTGTTGGGCTGTGAGCACAACCCCCATCTGTGGACATCGGGTCCTCATACCATCCTCATGGAGTCGGTTTCTAACCGTTTGTGCAGACACATGCACATTTGTGGCCTGCTGGAGGTCATTTTGCAGGGCTCTGGCAGTGCTCCTCCTGTACTTTCTTGCACAAAGCCTGAGGTAGTGGTCCTGCTGCTGGGTTGTTGCCCTCCTACGGCCTCCTCCACGTCTCCTGGTGTACTGGACTGTCTCCTGGTAGCGCCTCCAGCCTCTGGACACAACGCTGACAGACACAGCAAACCTTCTTGCCACAGCTCGCATTGATGTGCCATCCTGGATGAGCTGCACTACCTGAGCCTCTTGTGTGGGTTGTAGAGTCCGTCTCATGCTACCACGAGTGTGAAAGGACCACCAACATTCAAAAGTGACCAAAACCAAGACCAACTTCTTAGTTAGCAATTCTATTATGACAGGTGTCACAGGCACCCATATTCATCCTATCACTATCAGTGATCATGCACCGGTCTCTCTCTCTTTGACACAGAAAAGAACCACACCAGCAACTAGGAACTGGAGATTAAATACATCATTACTTAAAGAACAAGATTTCATTAATTATATCAAAAAAGAATAGTCTGTACTAGAACCAACCTTTTTTAGAATGGTCACTCAAATTCAAAATGATCACGTACTGTCCCCAGACATGAATTCTGCTAACATTAGCGTATTTCTTAAGCCAGGCAAAGACCCTACACTTCCTTCCAGCTATTGCCCCATCTCACTCAAATGTAGATCTTAAAATTACTTGCAAAACACTTGCCAGAAGATTAGAGAAAATCACCCCACTTATAATACATCCAGACCAAACAGGTTTTATCAAGGGTAGACAATCGGCCAACAATACACGCAGACTAATAAACATAATAGACTACTGCACAGTTAACAAATTAGAATCTACCATTGTATCTTTAGATGCAGAAAAAGCATTTGACCGGGTAAACAGGAAATATTTAATAGCAGTTCTACACAAATTTGGATTTGGCTCATCCTTCATAAACTGGATCATAACCTTACATAGCTCTCCCAATGCACGAGTTAGGACAAACGATATCACTTCACAAAGCTTCACTCTGCAGAGGGGCACCAGGCAGGGCTGCCCACTATCACCCTCACTTTTCATTCTCTTCATTGAGCCATTAGCAGCAGCAATTCGACAAAATGCAAATATTACAGGAATTAACACAGGAACCACAAACCATAAGATAAGTCTTTATGCAGATGATGTATTACTTTTCCTACAGAACACACAAGCTTCTTTTCCAAATACAATCAAACTTAGACAGCTTCTCTTCTATATCAGAATATTCCATCAACTGGGGTAAGTCAACAGTTTTGCCTATAAATTGTAGTTTTCAGAATACGACCACCACTCCACTACAATCAGGTAATATTAGATACTTAGGCATACATATTTCCACTAAACTTTCAGATTTAGTGCAGTTAAATCATATCCATCTGTTAAAAACAATAGAGGATGATCTCGCACGTTGGAATGCTTTACCTAGATCACTCATGGGGAAAATCGCTACCATTAAAATGATGGTTCTACCAAAAGTCAACTATTTATTCTCACTAATCCCAAATAAACCCTCTGCTGCTTGGTTTAAATCCTTAGACTCAAACATCTCAAAATTCCTATGGAAAAACAAGCCACCAAGAATAAGTCTGAAAACCTTGCAAAAGCCAAAACTCAATGGTGGCTTAGAACTACCAAATTTTTACAATTATTTCTTAGCCAATAGATTACAGTACATTTTAAAATGGATTAAATACAACTTAATAGACAGCCCATGGTTGGACCTAGAACAAGCATTCTGTGGGAAAATAAAACTCTCAGACCTACCTTACATTAGCTCCAATATTAAGCGTCAAGACTGTTTTAAAAGCCTTAATATAAAAACTTCACTGACAGCCTGGTGGGAATTTCTAAAACTAACTCTGTCTCCACTCATCAATGCAAACTAACACCCATTTGGAACAATCCAGACATTTGTCAGAATAAAGTACTACTACATTTCACACCATGGCATGATAAGGGAATATAAAATTTTGAACATGTTATTAAAGATGGGTACTTTGTCACATTTCAGGAACTTATATCAGAATATGGAATAAGCAACAGTAGATTTCTTGAATATCAACAATTGAAATCAATCATTCAACAGAGATTCAACCGCAATCAACTGAATCTAGAAATATCAGTATGGGTAACTGAATTTTTAAATCTATGTACTCCTAAATTATTATCAAAACTATATAAATTATTGTTAAAATTTAATGACTCAATCTCCCTTCCGATAGCCAAATTGGAACAAGATCTCTCTATTAATCCAGATCAACACTTTTGGACAGATATATGTACAAATATTTTCAAAATAAGTAAAAACCCCAACTTACAACTTATACAATACAAAGTCCTTCATAGAACACACTATACAGGACAAAGGATGTTCCAAATGGGCCTAGCACAGTCAAACATATGCACCCACTGTACAGCCAATATAATTGATCACTATATGCATGCTATATGGGACTGTAGGCCTGTTCAGGAATTCTGGCAGAAGGTATGTGTAGACGTGTCCACGTGGTTTAAATGCTGCATCCCAACTTCACCCAGACTGTGCATCCTAGGAGACTTCAGTGAATTGGCTATGGAGGCAAACTCATCACACATAGTTCTTACTGCTCTATGCATCGCCAAGAAAACCATTCTCATGAACTGGAAAGCAAAAAAAAAAAACAAAGCAAAAAAAAAAACAAAACAAAAGTGACCAAAACATCAGCCAGAAAGCATAGGTACTGAGAAGTGGTCTGTGGTCCCCACCTGCAGAACCACTCCTTTATAGGGGGGGTCTTGCTAATTGCCTCTCATTTCTACCTGTTGCACAACAACAGGTGAAATTGATTCACAATCAGTGTTGCTTCCTAACTGAACAGGTTGGTTTCACAGAAGTGTGGTTGACGGAGTTATATTGTGTTGTTTAAGTGTTCCCTTTATTTTTTTGAGCAGTGTATATTTCTCCATATACCAGCATATAACTCATTCTTAAACAGAGAGCAGTTTCATGGAATTATGATAAATGCTTTCCTGAGTTTGTTGTGTAAAGCATAAATAATATAATACTTTAGCCGATGTATGGTGAAAAGATTAGTAGTTTTGAACTGCCCAAGAGGTATAATTTCAGTCTTTAAAATGAGAAGTTTTCCAAAACAACAACACAACCATCTCAGGAATGACAGAAAGTTTACATTCAGTTCCATTAGGTGCACCATTTAATTTAAAGTAGTGTTACAGCTGGCCATGAAGGTGATAAAAGCGTTTTGAGTACTCACGCACTGCAGCAATCATTACTCCCCATTAATGTGACTTTTTATATAACATGGGAATGCATAGAAGGGAAGCGGTGAAAATGGTGGCTTCTACTAAATGAAAAAAATAATCCATACATCTGGACTCAGAGAAATACTACAATACAGTTATAATGGATGCAATGCTAAGATTTTTCTTTACAGTTGTGATCAAATTTATTCAACCCCCAATGCTGCGAAGGGTTTTATGGAATTCAGTGCACATTTGTAATTGTGTTCATAATGAAATCTTACAAGGACTTGTTAAAGAACTAAATGCAACTAAGATAGCATCAATTTTTTTTGTCATAAAGTATTAAATGGCCTTTTTGTGATTTCTTCATTGACACAATTATTCAACCCCTTTACGACTACCACTCCTAAGAACAGAGGTTTATTCCAGTGTTTTCCATCAGGTATTGAAAACATCTGTGGATGTCAACGAGCAGCAATCAAGCATGATAAGCACCAATTAGGCAGATTTAAAAGGACTGTGATACTCAGCTCCTTCTAGACATCTACTGGTGTGTTTCCAAGCATGGTGAAGGCAAGAGAATGGTCCCAGAAGACAAGAGAAGAGGTTATTGCTCTTCACAAGAATGGCAATGGATATAAAAAGATTGCAAAGTTGTTAAATATTCCAAGAGACACTATCGGAAGTATCATTCGCAAGTTCAAGTTAAAGGGCACAGTGGAAACGTTACCTGGTCGTGGCAGAAAGAAGATCCTGACCGCGACTGCTGTGCGCTACCTGAAGCGTAATGTGGAGAAAAATCCCCGCGTGACTGCTAAGGAACTGAAAAAAGACCTGTCAGATGTGGGCACTGAAGTTTCAGCTCAGACAATAAGGCGCGCACTGCATAACGAAGACCTCCATGCCAGAACGCCCAGACGCACCCCCTTGCTGACTCCAAAGAACAAGAAAAGTCGACTGCAGTATGCCAAAAGTCATGTGGACAAGCCACAAAGGTTTTGGAACAGTGTACTGTGGTCAGATGAAACTAAATTAGAACTGTTTGGGACAATGGACCAGTGCTATGTTTGGAGAAGGAAGAACCAGGCTTATGAACAAAAGAACACCTTGCCTACTGTGAAGCATGGCGGGGGGTCAATTATGCTTTGGGGCTGTTTTGCTTCTAATGGTACAGGAAAGCTTCAACGTGTGCAGGGTACCATGAATTCCCTTCAGTACCAGGAGATCTTGGAGGAAAATGTGATGGAGTCAGTCACAAACCTGCGGCTTGGGAGACGTTGGACCTTCCAACAGGACAATGATCCGAAGCACACATCCAAGTCCACTAGAGCATGGTTGAACATGAAAGGCTGGAACATTCTAGAGTGGCCATCGCAATCACCAGACTTAAATCCAATTGAGAACCTCTGGTGGGACCTAAAGAAGGCAGTTGCAGTGCGCAAGCCTAAGAATGTGACTGAACTGGAGGCTTTTGCCCATGAAGAATGGGCTAAGATACCCATAGGTCGCTGCAAGACACTTGTGTCAAGCTATGCTTCACGCTTGAAAGCTGTCATAACTGGAAAAGGATGTTGTACTAAGTACTAAAAAATAATGTCACTAGGGGGTTGAATAAAACTGATAATGATGTGAGCACAGTAAAGACATTTGTGGTTATTCCATCATAAATATTATGTTATGTTTGTCTAATTTATAAGTGCCTCTTTGATATAATTGTAAATAAGATGACTGAAATGATCAAAATCAATGTCAAACTGGCCAAAACACTTTATTTCAGTGGGGGTTGAATAAATTTGATCACAACTGTATATATGGATATGAGAATTTAGGGCAGCAGAAAAATGAGCTACAGTAAATCCAAACTCATGATCCCTAATACTGTGCCCACTTTCAGTCTAGTGAATGAATCTGGTTGCTGCTATCCATGTGTAAACTCTTAAAGACATCTGCAAGTGTAACTGGGTTCATACCCTACCCCAGTAATACGCTCCACTCCTTAAAGCACTTGAGTTTGAAGTCACAGTTAATGAGTTTGACATTATGTATTTTAAATAGAATTTTTTCTGACTGAGAAAATTACCTCTTTCTATAATTTATTTAATATGCCCAACCTGCCTGCTGAATTATAAGATTGCTCACAATGACTGACATCTCACCAGACTTTGCTTGCTTTAGAAATTTACATAAGCTACAATATGTCTAATAAACAGATGCCAGATTCCAGCACACAAATAAGCTTCATTTTCCTTACTTCTCCATTATAAATCTTTTGCTCAATAACTAACTTGGTTTCTTTGAAAAGAACGTTTTAAAGTGCAACATTCAGTTGACGACCCCATATTCCGGCGAGATTACTAGGCCGCTTATTCAAAGCTCATCTACATCACCTCGCTTCTATTTCATCGCCTGAAGTTTAAAGGAAATCTGTTTGTTCCTGCAGTTGCTTTTGTTTTTACCTGAAGTACTCTGTGGAACTGGTGTAATTATAGCAAATACCCCCAGAGAACCTTGAGTTTGAATGCGGTTTATTTTTAAAATGATAAAGAAGTGAAACTGCAATCAATAATAGCATAGCACAGTGTTTCAGTTTCTAGTGTTTCAGTGCAGTCTTACACATTCCACAGACCTTATAGTGGAACCTCGGTTTTCATCATTAATCCACTCGAAATTCCTGACAATAAAATGGGGTGAAATGGGGTGAGTTTCCAGAAACGTTCTTGGGTGTGTTTCCCAAACGTTCGTAACTCTCAGTACTTCGTAACCTCGTACTTACGAATATTCCAAAATTAATAAGTGTTTCCCGAAATTCTTCGTAATTACATCGTTCGTAAGTTAAGAATATTCTGACCCATTCGTAACCAGTGTTGAGTAAGTTACTTTAAAAATGTAATTCGTTACAGTTAAAAATTACCTTGTTTAAAATGTAATTGTAGTGTAACTTTTCGATTACTTTAAAAAAGTAATGTAACTAATTACTTTTGGATTACTTTTTGATTACTTTAAGGTTTAAATGAGTATTGACCCATGTTCAATATTTAATTTTGAGAACTGACAGTGTGAACCTTAAAAGAGTACTAAGCTGAGAGGGAATTGCTTACAGGCAATCACAGGAGGTCCACAAGAAGCGATGCCTGCACCAGGCATGTAAGATTCTCAGACTCCTGTCATCGGGCCATACTCTTTTTTGCTCGTCCCCCAGGCTCTACCATTTTCACAGTTTGCAGACTAACACAAGCAGGTTCAGAAACCACTTCTTTCCCACAACGGTCACCTTATTGAACTCTTCCCAAAGACCATTTTTTCCTTCCCCTCTGTCCATACTGTCACGTCTAGCTCCGCCTTCCGCCCCAGTCCTGTGTCATATGCCCTAGCCCTACCTTGTTTCCTGGTTTCCATGGTTCCCTTCTGTTTGTCACACCCCTGTCCTCAACGTTTGCACCTGTGTCTTGTTTTCCCCTTCCGTCTTGTGCATTTAGTTCCTCCTGTCTCATTCACTGACGTCAGCCGTTTGCTGTGCTTCTTCGTCTCCCGTGGTTCTTCATAGTTTCCTAAGTACTCCTTGTTTGTGGTTCTTGTTTGTTTATTCCTAGACTCTGTTTAAGCTCTTATGTGCATGTTGTCTCTATTTTCGGTTTCTTACTTGATTTGTGTATTGTTATCTCCAGTTTCGGTTTTGTAAATATTTCTTAGTTGTCTTCCTCAAGGGTGATAGTGGGAAAAATTCCTGAGCCTGAAATTTTTCTGAGCGGGGGGGAGTGGAAGTGTACCATATTTTGAATATGTAATAATTAATCTTAAATTTATTAATAATAAATAAATAAGTCAGGTAATCATTATGGTGAAATTAAAAAACTATTTTCTATTAATATTCTGAGAAAATGCTGTAACCTAAAGATTCTGTTAACACAATTAGACAAAATATGTTAAAAACAGGCATGATTAATTATTTATTCATTACTGTTAGTAAATTATAGGATACCAGACAACTCAGAGAAATTATGCAAATAAAGTTTAAAAGAATTACAAGTATTATGATTATAGTTAGTTTTAATATAAAAAATATTTAATAAATATTTTGTGTTGGATTATTAGGACATACATTTTGTGCTTTTGTTCATGTATTACACCTTACGCCGTAAGGCGGCCATGATGAACCAGATCGTCTGACCTGTAGTGGCTCAAAAAAACCTTCAACTTCATCAGAATAAAGATAAAATACTGAACTGATCTTGTATCTACCTCTGAAACTCTTCCAATGTCTGAAATACAGGTGGTCGCCGGCTTACGATGTTGATCCGTCCGATCCGATTCGGTTCAGACTGTACGTAAATAACGTACTATACGCAGTTATCCTATCCTAAAGCTAGCCTTTTGGTGAATACCTTTATCCATAGCTGCATTTAACTAAGGCTAAAGGCCTATTCTGATGCCGCGCACACCAAACACCAAATTTCGTTTACAACACAGAACCACTGAGGTCCAAACAAGGCTTTATACAGTAAATGGGAGATGTGTCGAACCACGAAAAATCATAACTCGGGAACCTCGTAACCCGTGGACTGCCTGTATGATTAACTTCTCTACGTAGTGTCCGAAAATTAGAAGGCGGAATGACCCGCAAGTCAGTTAAGTGACACCGCCGTCATCCATCCAGCGCTGATGATCCAGTGAGAGGATCATATTTCGGCCTCAAAACAGATTGCACGCGCGTGTGGTTTATTATTATCATTTGACGGATTTCCCCCCCCCAAAAAATTCAAATGACGGAAATCCGTCGTGGTGATGGAGAACTTTAACCCATGCACTAGGCGAACCATTTTTTTTTCTTGCGGACACGTCGGTACGCCGTAATTCCGGCGTGGCACCTGAAAACTATCAGGCCTGCTTCCTTCTAGTCTACCCAATCCCGGTTAAGTAGACTAGATTGTAGATTTGATTGTTTGCTGTTTTTCCTGTAGGTCTCTGTAGTCTTAGTTCAAGGTCCCGTTGCTTGCTTTATGTTTGTATTGTACTTAGATGTGGTTACTAGCCTTGGTGTAATGTCTGTACTCTGTTTCTGTAGTTTTTCCATTCTCCGTTAGTTGTGTAGCGTTTCTGTTTGCACTCAGTTGTTTGGTCATTATTTCTTTATTAAAATTATTGAAATTTGCAATTGCGTCATCCACTATCCACACAACATCTGTACAGTGTTCCTCTTCAATTCACATCTGTATAACCCTATCTACAGTGGAATAGGATAATCTGTATATTATCTGTATGATTCCATTTGTATTAGAGGTGTGCCCAAAAATCGATCTCATTTACTACAATTCAGAATCAATTTTAAATGTCCCAAAATCGATTCTAAGTCGTGGTGAAGTCTCGCGTTACGTAATTACAAAATTATACAAGACTTGATGCAGCAGGTTCTTGGACACACTTATGCACGGAAAAGTTTTTTAAAAAATGGAGGAAACAGATATTCAACCTGTCCCGTCTTCGTTTAAGGCAAAAATATGGGTTCATTTTGATTTTTACTGAATGCCGGGGATGACCGAATTTGACACAGTGAAGCTCGTGTGCAAGGCTTGTGTATCGCGGTGAGCACAGGAACATACACACCGCGTGAAATAATATAGAGAAGGGCGGACCCAAGTGCCGGCTCGCAAGAGCAAAACGTTTGACACTTGTCAAATGTATTAGCAAGAGGGAAACGCACACAGCGACCCAGAACAAACAACCAAAACAACGCGGAAGATTCAACACGCAAAAGAATAGAAACCAAATCCATGAGGGCATGGAATAAATATGAAACAAAAAAACAACACGGAAAATACAACACGTGAAAAATAACACTCAACCTTAGAGAGACGGGAGAAAGAAACAAAATAACAACAGTAACTAAAAAACAGCGCGGATAAATAAAAATTAAAACCAAGGACACCAGGGGAAGTAACTGGCAGCAGGCAAAAAAACGCCACAGCAAAATAAAACCCTTCTCAAAAATAAAGGCAAAACGGATAGGAAGAAATACAGGATTGGGAAAACTTGAGATGGGTCAGGAAGCGTCGTAGGAGATAGATACTCAAATAAGTAAAGAGAAAGCATAAGAGAGAGGTGGCGAGACACCATTCAGCAGTGAATCACGAATCACTGCTGATTACGCCGGTTTAGTCTGGGACTGACTCTGGTGCCCCTAGCAACGGCTGGGAGTACAGCATCCGAGGTAGCCCTGACAGCTTGCAAAATGAAGCTCAAGAATTTTGGTAACACAACAAAAAGCATTTTATTTTACCAAAGCACTTTATTTTTGTTAATTAAATGTGAAAGACATTTTTTCTGTATTTGTCATTCTGTCTTGCAAAGCAGACTGTAGTAGATCATGCAGATTTTGTCAATGTCAATTTTATTTATAAAGCACATTTCAGACAACGGAATGTTGAACAAAGTGCTGTCCAGCAATTAAAAGACAAGACACACATAAAACATACAAATATACAAAACACAATAACTTTTAGTTTCATTAAAAAGTCAAAGAAAAAAAAGATTTAAGCCGGGATTTAAAAACCAACAATGTAGGGGCACTTCTAACGTGCTATGGCAATAGATTCCATAATTTGGGAGCTAAAACTGCAAAGGCACGATCACCCCTGTGCTTCAGTCTAGATTTAGGGACCACCAGAATAAGCTGATCAGCAGATCTGAGTGACCTAGATGGAATATACGACTGCAAAAGCTCAGAGAGGTATGTAGGAGCTAAACCATTCAATGACTTATACACAAAAAGCAAGATCTTAAACTCAATTCTAAAATGGACAGGAAGCCAATGAAGAGAAGCTAATATAGGTGAAATATGTTCTTGTTTTCTTGTTTTTGTTAAAAGCCGAGCAGCAGCATTCTGAACCAACTGTAGCCGTGAGATAGAAACCTGGCCAACGCCAGCATAAAGCCCATTACAGTAATCAAGTTTGGATGAAATAAACACATGCATAACCTTCTCAAAATCCTGGAAAGATAAAAATGGTTTAACCTTAGTTAAAAGCCTCAGTTGAAAGAAACTGGATTTGATAACAGAATTAATCTGTTTATCCAATTTAAAATGACTATCCATTATCACGCCAAGATTTTTAACATAGGGTCTTACATAGGTGTCCAAAGAACCCATGTCATTATAAGGGGACTGAGTGACACTACTGGGTCTAAAAATCAATATTTCAGTTTTATTTTCATTGAAATGTAAAAACTTTAAAGCCATCCAAGCTTTGATGTCCTCAAGACAATCTAGCAACAGTTTTAAGGAATCTAGTTCTCCTTGTCGTAACGGCAAATAAATTTGGGTATAGTCTGCATACATATGAAAATAGATACCATATTTCCTAAGAATGGATCCCAATGGAAGCATATACAATGAAAATAAAACTGGTCCAGGAATGGAACCCTTGGCAAATGGGCATTTTATAGACTGAAGCAGAAATTTTTATAAATCAAATCGTTTTTTAATCGAAAATCGTTTTGAATCGAAAATCATTTTTGAATCGAATCGTGGCCCGCAAAATCAGAATCGAATCGTGAGATAGTAAATGATTCTCACCCCTAGTATTTATCACATTTATTCATACCATGCTATTTTTCTTTGCCCTGTGCACTGTACTGCCATAACTACATTACACATACATGCATTTCCCTAGGTAATTTATCTATTCTGCACATATCTATTACCCATCTTTACTTACACTAGCTGTAAATAACTGCACTTTATCTCTAAATACTGTATTCTATACAATCTGCACTCCAATGATACCAATTGGGTAGGCTAGGTCGTGTCATAGACATCGACAAACGTTTTTCATGCATCAACACCAAACAGTCATAAATATTTATTTGATACCGTCTGTCAATGTCTATAATAGTCATGTATGATTCCAAAGAATACCTGTTTAGGACTTTAAACAGTTAATTTGGTTAGCCTGTAAATCAAGCTAGCATGCTAAAAGACAAACACATTCAAGTGAATGTTAGTAGCTAGCCCAGCAGGTAGCTAACTATGGAAACCACAGTGTTTGACAGTCAGCATACCTTGCTGTTAGCTCGCTTACAACCTCAATAGTGGTTGCCTTCTGATCGGAAATAAACCTCCAAACTCTGACATTCACAGAAAGCAAACACTGCTTGCATTGGACAGTTAAATTTGAGCAGTGGCGTGCACACATAGACCTCAGGTGGTGCTAAAGCACCACCAACTCTGCCCTTTATCAACGAAAGTGCCCTTTTGAAACTTCGTTTTTTATTATTATTATTATCATTTTACTGAGGTCGGTTTGAAATGATCTTTTGGAAACCTGAGCGATTAAAAACAATGCCCTGAAATGCGCCACCACCTTGCACACACCCAACCTCTCTCTTCCTTTAACACCAGATGCGCTGCAGCAGCAGTTCAGTTCAGGGAGTGGAAGGAACCGTCTTCAGCACAGCACACACGGTCACAGATAGACTTCTTCTCCCGTACACACCAGCCATTTCACATACACATCAAGTCAAATCATACCGTTTGCCCTCTAAGCCCAACGTGAAATCATTTTGTTGTGCAGTAAAATGTCTCATACAGCACCAAACTACTAAGCATTTTTAGCCGATGGTCACCTGATAAACTAGTCGCACAAGCCCAAATCAATGATAGATAACGTGAGGACGATCACATACAAATAATTAAGGTAGAGTTTGCAAATCTATGTGTTAAGCTGAATGTTTTCTGTTGTATAGGTTTTGTTAGGCAACATAAATTAACACAATCGTTTGTGAAAGAAGAAACGGGAAGTTCCCCGTTACCTGTGAAAAATGCCCATCTGCATTTGTGTAATGTCAACAGTCAGTAGCCTATAACTCCTTCTCGTACTTTTTGGTCTTTTTACTGTCTTAATTGTAGGCCTATATTGATTTACTAATTGCAAAATATATGCAACAATGCCTGCAGACAGTGGAGGGTAAACAGAAGTTAACTGAAGGACTTAACAATGACTGTATAGCTATAGTTAATATTGGATATAGATTTTATCAGTTGGCGGTGTGACTTTTTCCATTGAAAACTCACGTTTAGAGAATGTTACTAATAAAAGTCAAATTTCATTCAACATGCGCTTGTAATTTTTTTTATAATGAATTGTTCCACGTGCGCTAAAAAGTCCCCCCCCCAGCACTTGCCCCCCAAAATGTCTGTGCACGCCACTGAATTTGAGCCATTTTCACTGATGTATGTGAAATGCTCCTTAAATTTCCAGTGCTTGAAGGCATCTGTCATTATTGCTGCTTGAGCTGAAACTGAACCACACGGTTGCTGCTCCAGCACAGAAACAAGCGGGAAACGGCGATATAGGGCGCAAAGCAATAAAAAATATCATTAAATATTTCGCAAAGGTTTTTGTTTATATTTTTTTATGTAACTAAAATTGTAATTCTTAATATTTCCAGAAGTAACTGTAACTGAATTACATTAATGCTATAAACCTACAACATTAGGCTCCTACAGCCACGAAAAATTTCACAAGGCTTGGTAAGGTCCATGTAGCCCACTCCCCTGCTGTGAAGGGATTAACGCCCATTGTCTTGGTAATGTGGTGGAAGCGGCTCACCCCCAAGCTTATACGCCTGCCAAAGCACAAGCGGCTCACCCCCAAGCTCATACGACTGCCAAAGCACAAGCGGCTCACCCCCAAGCTCATACACCTGCCAAAGCACCAAACGTGATACTTCACGAAAAACTTGAAGTTACAAGCAGACTGTATATGTTACCAATCCTACAACAAACAGCAGAAAATTTGTACTCGTGTTTCGAAAGTTACAATTCAAGCGCACGTAGAGTTTCTCTAATGAGTCCCGTCAAACAAAAATAAATAAAATTGTTTGAATCTTGCTCTTTGTATATTTATATAATATTTGTTGTAATTGAACACTTTCTGTTTCCACATTTGAATTCGCGTTTGAAAAGCTAAGAAATTATATGGCGCAATTAGCTTGATGCTAATGTTATATAGGAAATCCCATATCATTGCTAGCGGAAATTAGCATGATCGCGTTGCATCACTGATAAATGTTGTGATCAAAACAGCAGGCTAGAAAAGGAGAGGAAAAGACAAAATTGCTTATGTAAAATTATCCATTTTTACTCACAAGTACGTTGAATCGCGTCGTAGCCGGTGTTCAGTCTCACTTCCGGGTTGGCGTTGTATCTGAAAAATGGACATAAATTCCACCAAAAGTAATCCTTTTCTTTTCTGTGATGTTCAAAAGTATCCACAATCGAAATAAAAATGAACAAAATTATCCATGACTGCTTCAGTTTCGCCGAACAGTGTGTTCTGGGGAGCTTAGCTTAGCTTATGTTGCTATGCTAACAGACCCACATTGGAAATGACTAGAGTTTCCCAAAGCCTCGTTTAAAAGAAATCATCCACCAACCATGGCAAATGAGAGCTGGTTAGCTTCAGAATTAAGTAAACTATTGGTTAGAACAGCTTTCAATCACTTCTAAGGCGCCAGATTGTCTCAATAGGCTGATTGGTGATATAAGTGGCATTTTCATCAGTCAAAATAGCTTTATTTGAAATAGTTTTTGTCTTTTGAAAAACTGCCACTAGGTAAAGATATGTTTACATAAATTTATACAAAAAAAATCCTCAGCTACATGAAATAGAATAATATTCTTGAGCAATTTTAACTTATCAAGATGGTACTTTTTGCACTCCTACCCCAAGGGGAGGCCAAGGTTTTTTCTTCTCCATCTGAGTCAATGGATCTACACACACTATCACCAACTTTTGCACTTTTGTCACCAACTTCAAAGCCGGATATCTTGCGATCGGCTGCATATAGACGTCCAAAACTCGGTAGGCATGTAGATGGGATAGGAAATTTTGAATTTATTGCTTTTGTTCGGAGATTCATTAATGTTTAATATGTTTTATAAGGCCATAAAGGAGCTGGGCCCGCCGGTGGGCCCACTAGGGGGCGCTTCTGCAGTATAGGGAGTTATGCTTTTCAAAGTATTTTATTTGACTCCACTAATTAAATGCAACAATAATTAGAGGGAGGAATATGGATGGAGGAATTCAATAAAATGTATTTTAAAAAATCATTTAAAAAATCATTGTCCATGCACCTTCTATACAGTGTCTGAGTAGAACTGAAGTCTAGAAGAAAAATATTAATGTAATGAAACTGCCGGGTGGCAAGGCAGTCTGGGTTTCGATTCTCGGTCTGGGCTGCTCTATGTGGAGTTTGCATGTTCTCCCTGTGCATGTGTGGGTTTTCTCCAGTTTCCTCCCACAATCCAAAGACATGCATGTTAGGTTGATTGATCACTCTAGATTGCCTGTGAGTGCGTGTGTGTTGGCCAAGTGGTGGACTAGTGACCTGCCCATGGTGTACCCTGCCTTTGCCCAGAGATGCTGGGATTGGCTCCAGCCCCCCATGACCCCGGATAGCGGGTTTAAGTGGTACAGATAATGGATGGAATGAAACTGCCACAAAACTGTAAAGGATTTTAAAAATTTGATATAATAAATGAATTTTTAGAGTTTGATTAGCTTTTTCTTTATATATCAGAGATCAGTAACTTCCATTTACATTCACTATGGTTACATGGCAAAGTATCTTACCTTGTTCAGTGAGCAATATGATTGGCACAAAAATTGAGGGCCTGGATAACTGAAACTCAGCCATTGAGAGTTGTTTGGCCATTATCTCAGATTTAACCTTCTTCTATTCCACCAATTCCATGTGATGCCTCTCCAGGGTTGCCAACTCTCACGCAATGAGTGTGAGACACACGCATTTGACTGTCTTCACACGCTCACGCCACACATTCGATTTCTCACACTGAAAAAAAAAATCTAGTTTATTAACCTCTGATCCATATCTATGATTCAATGAGTTGCTAGTTCGCTGTGGCGCCAACAACTGGCGATCGATCACGATATAATACTTACGTTCTCAACCCCCCAGGTTCAAATCTCACTCCAAGTGATCTTGAAAAGTTGGCAACCCTGTGGACATGATTGAAATGATCGTCCATGGCAACTTCCTGTATATCCGGGCGAGATCGTCCATTTTTCTGACACTTTCGTACTGTTCTAGTTGTTTGGTAACCGTCTGTATCAGAGGTGTTGGCTCTTTCTTTGGCCCCATTGTAGAGCTGGCGATGGGATGTTTTCACCAAGTTAGCAGTGAGTAACGGGGACAACGCGGCAACATTTTACTGGAAAAAGTTGTTGAAAACCGAGTTGTACGATGACTACTAGGGCAAGCAACAACCAAGGTTTGACTGTCCTAGTTTGTGCTAGTGTAACAGGAAGACTCCGTTACGGAGTATGCCTGAAGATATGGCCCTTTAAGGGCACCGCCCCTATTGAATTAGTGCCCATCACGAAGGGTTTTTAAACTCTCGTTTGTTCTCGTTAGCCCTGAAGCTGATTGATTGGACGGGACAAAGAGGTTTACCCATTCACGCAGAGTTTTAGCTTGTTCGAGGCTTTTAGAAGCTTGACTGGGTGTGTTTTGAGCTGCATGCGAGCGGTAAGTAGGATGATAATGGGATACGTTCCATGTTGTTGGAATAAATTAATTTGATTCGTTTGTTCGCGTGCTTTAGGTCGCTGAGGTAACCGAGTAACGGGCGATTAGAGATATTCCAGCCATTGCACGGTAGGGCTGAGCTTTGAGCGCAGACAATGTTTATAAATTATGTTCTTCCTAGTTAAAGTATGTTATTTTTTTACATGAACCATCAGAGTGCGCGTTGGAACTAGATCAATGTTTTCTCCCCCGTATTTGTTTCTCTTAAGGATTGGAGTTTTTAGCGTCAGACTGATTTGACTTCAAGTATGTTTTATGGAATGTGATTTATTGTTAGTGTGTTTTTTTAGCCCATCGGTACTGCTGGGGAACGGTAGGAGCAGAGCGGGGGAGGTGTTGCATATTTGGTGTTATTTGCTATGCATTTGAGCTTATTATTTGGATGGTTTCTCGTGAACGTGTGGTGTGGTTTATTTGTTTTGATTTGTTTGATTTATTATTTTAGGTGCGTGCCAAACCCCGCTGAAAAACCCCGCCAAACCCCTCCTAAAAGCTTGTAGCTGTACCGCACTGTGTTTTTAAGAATGTATTGTATTTTATGTCCTGTACAATAAATGATCTGCATCTCAGCCTCTGCAGTCCAACAATTTTATTTTCGCTGGCAGTAATCTAGCGCGGGTGAAACGTTACTGATTGGTTTCCCTCTAGTTGAGGGTGGCGTAGTCCAAAGCTTATCATAATTAACGCTGTATGACACTGTGAGCGTTACAGTAGTAACCCCAAGGTTAGGTAATTGTATATATTTTATCTTTTTTATGCCTATTCTCTTATTGTCATTATGCCTTAAACTTTTCTCAGGTCCAGAATGTGCTTGTTTTTGGCATAACATTTTTCTTCTTTTCTGAGGGGTACAATTTATAATTTTTAATAGCCACACTCATTTAAGTTGTTGAATCTCATTCTCAGTGTTATTTGTATTGAAATTTCACATAATTCCATCCATCCAAGTGCTGAGATTAAGCTCAGTGTAGTTTCTGTTGGAATGTCTCCATGTTCAATTTGAACTTCTAAACTTTATGACTTCTACAAGTCACAGTAATTATGTCACAAACAGTCACTTAGGGCCCAGTGGGGGACCAGTTTAGAAAAAGTTAATCTATTAGAATTTATGTTATTAGTTTTTTTGTCAGGTGTTGGGACAGTAGCTCCTCAATGGTCAGAAGTACTATAACACCCTGAAACACCCAACGGTACTTGATTGTGAACATAGGCACTGTTACACCTCATAACTGCATTTCACTCATTCACGCATTTCATTAAGAGTGTACAGGGGTGAGGTATATAGTTTTACAAGATTGTTTTATTACTACAACCTGGATCTGAAGGTCAACAAGACAAAGGATCTCATTGAGGACTTCGGAAATCCACAGAATGAGCCAAATACTCATTAGCATCACTATAAATTGCCAGCTGCTTTTGGTTTCTCGGCCTGCAAATCTCCATCGATGTGAGTGCAGCTGTTCTGAAGACTGGCAGTACATCCTGCAATACTTAAAGAAATGTGATGTAGAGGGTTTAGAAATTGCCTATTAGGTGTTATAAAAAAGACACTCCTTATTTGCTGCTGTCTTTAATATTAGATCTATGCAAAGTCTTTGTAATAATTTTTGCTTTGTTTTATGTGTCGTTACAGCAAGTTAAATGGTGGTGCTATTGCATACAAGTGGCTCACTTGGAGAAACAAGTTTCAGGTTCTGGGCATAGATCAGAAAAAAATTATATTCTTAACTTGTCTCACTCCTCATCAGTCCACAGTGCCACCCAGCTTGTGGCTTCTATGCTGCAAAGTCTGGTGCTGGCAACAAAACATTACATATTATTACAGCACCAAAAATGTCCACAGAGATGTTTGTAGGAACTCAGCTGGCTTTAATAATTGAAATTTATTACAGTTACAGCATGAAATACAAAATAATTCCAGTGTATTGATATGTAGTGGAGTAATTAGCTATACACTTTATTAGGTACTGTCACGTAGGGCTACGCCGCCCTCTCCCCGCTGTCACTCCAATGTCTGTTCCTCGTGTTTTCTGTTATTCCTTGCCCATTAGTCCCGCCCCTGTCATCATTGTTAGCACCTGTCCCTAGTTTAGTTCCGTGTTCATATAGTCCCTGTATTTCCCCTGTCTGGTTGTCGGTTGTTTTGTCTACCAGTCGGCTTATGCTTTGTTCATCCCTGTTCGCTGTTTTACGTGAGTCTGCTCTGTGTTTCAGTTACCCGTTCCGTGTTTCCCCGTTGTGTTGAGTCCATTCTTGAAATGCCCGTTTACCTTACCTGTTCTGGCTGCCCTCCTGGTTTGACCCACGCCTGTCCTTTCGATCATGATTTTGGTATTCCCTTGAATAAATCTCGCTCTTCTCAGCGTTTGTGTCCGTCCCCTCGCTCCGTGGCGCGAGCCTCGTTACAGGTACACTTTGCTGGTGACTGTGGAGGCCATTCTAGTACAGTGAACTCATTGTCGTGTTCAAAAAACCAGTCTGAGATGATTCATGCTTTATGATCATAATGCACTTTCTGCTTCCTGCCGACGCTGCTTCCTGCTGACCGACGCTGTTGCGGAGCGAATTTTGAAATTGTTTTCTAAAGTATAATAATCTATTTACGTGCTAATCTTTACCTTTTGCATTCCTAGATACATTTTACAGGTTTTATTCCGGCCGCTGACCAATTTTCTGCCTTCACAAATCAGCTAGCGTAAGTTTATATATCGGCTAGACACGGTAAGTGTTTTGATTTATTCATGGCTGGTGTTGGTTTGTTCCCGTGTTCGGAGTGTGGCATGTTTAGTCTAGACCCTTTCGCCACCGACAGTAATAGTGATAGTATTTGTGAGAGGTGCCAGTTAGTTACTTCTCTTGTGGCGAAAGTGGAAAGTTTAGAGCGACGCGTCCACTCATTATTGAGGGATAGAGAGACAGGGACAGGGTCAGTAGTAGGTGTGGACGCGCCAGGGAGAACTAGCGCCTCCGCGACTCCGGCGATAGAGCCCTCACAGCGGGGCGAATGGGTGACGTCTCGGCGGCGTAGTCGGAGAGCGAGGGCTGCAGCTACCGCTAACGCCAGCGCTAGCCCACCAGAGCACCACTCACCGGTTCACGTGTCCAACAGGTTTGCCCCGCTCAGTGTTACACCCGCTGAGGAGACTCTGGTGATAGGAGACTCTATAGTTCGGCACGTGAAAGTAGCTGTAGCTGTAGGGGCACCAGCGGTTACAGTCAGCTGTTTACCGGGAGCCAGAGCGCCGGACATTAGTGGCAACCTTAGACTGTTAGCTCATAGGAGGTTTTCTAGGATAGTGATTCATGTAGGGGCCAACGATATACGTCTGCGGCAGTCAGAGGTGACTAAGGCTAATGTTAAAGAGGTGGTTAAATTAGCCCAGACGATGTCCGATGCCGTAATCTGCTCTGGCCCCATCCCAATGCGGCGCGGTGATGAGCAGTACAGCAGGCTCACGTCGCTAAACCGCTGGATGTCCAAGTGGTGTTCAGAAAATCAAGTGGGCTTTATTAATAATTGGGAAGAGTTCGAGGGCAAGCCTGGTCTTTTAGGCAGGGACGGTGTCCACCCCACCCGGGATGGCGCTGCCCTGTTATCTTGCAGCATAGCCCATAGCCTGTTAGTTAGTCGGCAGAGTAGCACTAGGAGCTGCTGACTGTCCAGGGTCGCGACCAGGCCGCAGACTAACGGGTTAAACCTGTCTGCGAGCTGCTTAGAGGCGTCACCAAGTTCCCTTAGGATTGAGACTGTGTCTGTGCCCCGGGTTAAACTAAATCATAAGAAAATAGTCCGCCCGAAGTTTTTAACTAATATTCAGACTTCACATCAAATTATTACAACCTATATGACCGATCTGAAAATTGGATTAATCAATATTCGATCGCTCAACTCAAAAGCAGTTTTTGTAAATGAACTTATAACAGACCAGAAAATTGATATTCTTTGTCTAACTGAAACGTGGGTTCAATCTGGTGATTATTTAACTCTAAACGAAGCCACTCCTGTGGGATATAGTTATATACATAGACCTAGACTGTCAGGCAGAGGAGGTGGAATATGTATAATCTATCGTGATTGTTTAGAAATTCATCAGAAATACTTAGATATCTCAAACTCATTTGAGATGCAGTCTATTAATGTAATTAGTCCATCTGAAAATAAAAGTACATTCTCCCTAACTAATGTATACAGACCACCAGGGCCTTACTCAGATTTCTTAAACGATTTCACCGATTTTGCAGCAAATTTAGCAGTATGTAGTGACAAAATAATAATGGTAGGAGACTTTAACATACACTTTGATAATGCGGAGGATCCACTGACAAGGGCTTTTACTTCTATATTGAACTCTGTCGGCATTAAACAAAACGTAGTAGGACCTACACATTATCGAAATCATACCCTAGATCTAATATTAACACTGGGTATCGACGTAGATAATATAAACATACTCCCGCAAACCGTAGCGATCTCCGATCATTATTTAGTAAAATTCGATTTTCACCTTAACATAAATACCCGCCCGTCTCCTCGGCAGTGTATAAAGCGCTCAATAAATTCAACAACAGCAATACAGTTTATTGAAACCCTCCCTGACTTAACTGCTTTAGCCCACTCGCCATCCGATCCAGGAGAGTTAGATAGTCTAACCGACTACTTAGAGAATACCTGCAGATCAGCTCTAGATATAGTAGCTCCACTAAAATATAAAAAAGCTAGATCCAAAAAGCTCGCCCCATGGTACACCGACCAAACTAGAAACTTAAAACAAATAGCACGTAAATTAGAGCGGAAATGGCGATCTACTAAATTGGAAGTATTCCACTGTGCCTGGAAGGATAGCATTATTGACTACAAACGGGCACTCACTAAAGCACGCTCAGCATACTTAGCCTCACTGATAGAGAAAAATAAAAACAATCCTAGATTTCTTTTTAATACTATTTCTAAACTTACAAAAAATCAAGCAGGCACAGAACCTCAGATTCCAGTAAACCTCACTAGTAATGTATTTATAGATTTCTTTGATAATAAAATAGAGAATATTAGACAAAATATAAAACCCTTTATTAGCAATACAACTGGTATGTCATCTGGTTTGGTTGATATTGATTTAAATTACATACCAGGAGAAAAACTTGATGCTTTTCATCCACTCCCAAAATCAGAATTAGAGAAAATAATTTCTTCCTTAAATTGTACTACCTGCACATTAGACTCAGTTCCCTCAAAGTTATTAAAAGAGGTATTACCAGCTGTAACTGAACCTCTTCTAACTATAGTTAACTCATCCATTACAATAGGTCACATGCCCAAATCATGTAAATTAGCAATTATCAAACCTCTGATCAAGAAACCAAATCTTGATCCGACTGTGCTGTCTAATTATAGACCCATTTCAAACACATCATTTATATCTAAGATCATAGAAAAAGCTGTTGCCCAGCAATTATGCCTATATCTGTATAGGAATAACACATTTGAAAAGTTCCAATCTGGTTTTAGGCCCCATCACAGTACTGAAACAGCATTAGTTAAAGTAACAAATGATCTCCTCCTTGCATCAGATCAAGGCTATGTATCACTGTTAGTGCTTCTTGATCTTAGTGCAGCTTTCGACACAATTGATCATAGGATCTTGCTAGAAAGGTTAGAACGCTGGGTTGGAGTCTCAGGCACAGCCCTTTCATGGTTTCAGTCTTACTTAACAAATCGCTATCAGTTTGTAGAGCTCAATAATATTTCATCCAAACGTACAATGGTTAAATATGGGGTCCCGCAAGGCTCCATCTTAGGACCACTATTATTTACATTATATATGCTACCATTGGGCACAGTTATAAACAAACATGGTGTCAATTTTCACTGCTATGCGGATGACACTCAACTTTACATATCAGCCAAACCCGATGACAAACTCAGTTTAGGAAAAATTGAGGCCTGTGTAAGAGATATTAAATGCTGGATGTCTCTAAACTTCCTACAATTAAATGAGGACAAAACAGAAGTTCTCCTTGTGGGCCCTAAGGCCGCAAGACAGAAAATTCCTAATTTAATGCTTAATCTTGCAGACTGTCCCATTACACCTGGCACAGTAGCCAAAAACCTAGGCGTCATACTCGACTCCGACCTATCATTTGATAAATATATAGATAATACTACTAGGATAGCTTTTCTACATCTCCGCAACATTGCCAAATTAAGAAATGCATTATCACAGGATGATGCAGAAAAATTGGTGCACGCCTTTGTTAGCTCTAGACTAGACTACTGCAATTCACTACTGTCAGGATGTTCAAATAAGAATCTAAATAAACTTCAAGTAGTTCAAAATGCCGCAGCTAGAGTTCTGACCAGAACTAGAAAATTTCAGCATATTAGACCAGTCCTATCAGCCCTGCATTGGCTCCCAGTTAAATTTCGTATTGATTTTAAAATTCTATTATTAGCATACAAAGCACTACACGGGCTTGCTCCTGAATACCTCCAGGAACTTATTTCCTACTATGAACCCCCACGTCAACTAAGATCACAGGGTGCTGGTCTGTTATTAGTTCCACAAATTAACAAGGTAACAGCAGGGGGAAGAGCCTTTTCTTATAAGGCCCCCCAGCTTTGGAATAATCTTCCTAAATGTGTCCGGGACTCTGACACAGTCACAATCTTTAAATCTAGGTTGAAAACCCACTTATTTAGTCTAGCGTTTGATAATTAATATCCCCCTTAGATAAAGGTACAGATCCAGGGGTTCATAGACGAAGGGTTTTATGGTAGACTGGGGTGCTGGTGCTGTCATCCTGTCACTGCTCGTGGTCACTCAAGTTTGTTGACAGTGCAGTGGACGGATGCCATTGTCTCAGAATGCCCCCAAGCCTATGTTACCTTCTGGTTCTGCCTTTTTTTAGCTAGGCTGTAATAATTTAACTTAGTGCCGGAGTTGCTGCCACACTCCAGAAATGTTTATAATTTTACCTGTCCCGTATACGTCCTCATACAGAGCTAATTTTCCCTGTTTCATTTCTCCACATGGCTGCCCGCCTGCTTGAGGAATAATGAGATGAGGAGAGACAAGCGATCCATCCTGGCCGGCCACCTCCTGCCTAACCGGATGCCTACACCATGATGGACATTATTACATCTTTTTCGGTCTAAATGGACATTATTGCATCTTTTACATTCTGTCTACATTCTGTCTATATTGTTGTTGTTGTCATGGTGACCGGTGTCGGCCAGAGGAGGATGGGTTCCCCCCCTGAGTCTTGGTTCCTCTCAAGGTTTCTTCCTCATGCAAAAAACTAGGGAGTTTTTCCTTGCCACTGTCGCCTTTGGCTTGCTCACTGGGGGCTAGGACTCGGCACTTGTAAAGCTGCTTTGTGACAACAACTGTTGTAAAAAGCGCTATATAAATAAAATTTGATTGATTGATTGATTGATGACATGGTGTGTTATCCTGCTGGAAGTAGTCATCAGAAGATGGGTGCACTGTGGTCATAAAGGAATGGCCATGGTCAGCAACAATACTTAGGTAGGCTGTGGCGTTGACACAATGCCAATTGGTACTAATGGGCCCAAACTGCCAGGAAAATATCCCCCACACCATTGCCTGAACCGTTGATACAAGGCAGGATGGATCCATGCTTTGATGATGTTGATGCCAAATTCTGACCCTACCATCCAACCCTACAATGTAGCAGCAGAAATTGAGGAGTCGCAACCGGTGTGGTCTTCTGCTGCTGTAGCCCATCCGCCTCAAGGTTTGACATGTTGTGTGTTCAGAGATGCTCTTCTGCATGCCTCAGTTCTAACAACTGGTTATTTGAGTTACTGTTGTTGTTCAGGATGTCCTGACGTTCTCGTGACATTGCAGCAATAGAAGGCTGCAACCTCTAGCAGAACGGGCTCATTCTGCTTCTTGTAATATGATGAATATTTTACAAAAATACTTATATTATTGTAATGAATTGGAAGGCACTGCAGTTTACTATGAACATCCTTTTCCTGTAAGTTGCACTCATCCACACATTCAAAGTAAGCTTGGCATGTTCATATTCTAATAGAATATTATAAATTTACATTAACAAAGTCATTTAATTTGTTCAGCAACTGGAGCCCAGGGCTGCTGATTTATCAGTTGTGGTTTGTGTTTACAAGCGCAAGCATGGTGGTGGTTGCTCAGTCAACAGATGACTCCACGCCCAATCAATCAATCAAATTTTATTTATATAGCGCTTTTTACAACAGTTGTTGTCACAAAGCAGCTTTACAAGTGTCGGGTCCTAGCCCCCAGTGAGCAAGCCAAGGGCGACAGTGGCAAGGAAAAACTCCCTAGTTTTTTTTTTGCATGAGGAAGAAACCTTGAGAGGAACCAAGACTCAGGGGGGGAACCCATCCTCCTCTGGCCGACACCGGTCACCATGACAACAACAATTTATACAGAAAGAAGAGAAAGAAAAGGAAAAAGATGTAATAATGTCCATCATGGTGTAGGCATCCGGTTAGGCAGGAGGTGGCTGGCCCAGGATGGATCGCTTGTCTCTCCTCATCTCATTATTCCTCAAGCAGGCGGGCAGCCATGTGGAGAAATGAAACGGAAAATTAGAGCTGTACGGGGACATATACAGGACAGGTGAAATTATAAACAATTCTGGAGTGTGGCAGCAACTCCGGCATTTAGTTAAATTATTACAGCCTAGCTAAAAAGGCAGAACCAGAAGGTAACATAGGCTTGGGGGCATTCTGAGACAATGTCATCCGTCCACTGCACTGTCAACAAACTTGAGTGACCACGAGCAGTGACAGGATGACAGCACCAGCACCCCAGTCTACCATAAAACCCTTTGCCTATGAACCCCTGGATCTGTACCTTTATCTAAGGGGGGATATTAATTATCAAATGCTAAACTAGATAAGTGAGTTTTCAACCTAGACTTAGATTGTGACTGTGTCAAGGGTTACCCGGACGCATTTAGGAAGATCATTTCAAAGCTGGGGGGCCTTACAAGAAAAGGCTCTTCCCCCTGCTGTTACCTTGTTAATTTTTGGAACTAATAAAAGACCAGCACCCTGTGATCTTAATGGACGTGGGGGTTCATAATAGGAAATAAGTTCCTGAAGGTATTCAGAAGCAAGCCCGTGCAATGCTTTATAAGTTAATAAAAGAATTTTAAAGTCAATACGGAATTTAACTGGGAGCCAATGCTGGTCAGAACCCTGGCTGCGGCATTTTGAACTATTTGAAGTTTATTTAAATTCCTATTTGAACATCCTGACAGTAGTGAGTTACAGTAGTCTAATCTGGAGCTAACAAAGGCGTGCACTAATTTTTCCGCATCATCCTGTGATAATGCATTTCTTAACTTAGCAATGTTGCGGAGATGTAGAAAAGCTATCCTAGTAGTATTATCTATGTATTTATCAAATGATAGGTCAGAGTCGAGTATGATGCCTAGGCTTTTGGCTACTGTGCCAGGTGTAATGGGGTAGTCTGCGAGATTAAGCATTAGATCTGGAATTTTTTGTTTTGAGGCCTTAGGGCCCAGGAGGAGAACTTCTGTTTTGTCCTCATTAAGTTGGAGGAAGTTTAGAGACATCCAGCATTTAATATCTCTTACACAGGCCTCAATTTTTCTTAAACTGAGTTTGTCATCAGGTTTGGCTGATATGTAAAGTTGAGTGTCATCTGCATATCAGTGAAAATTGACACCATGTTTGTTTATAACTGTGCCCAATGGTAGCATATATAATGTAAATAATAGTGGTCCTAAAATGGAGCCTTGCGGGACCCCATATTTAACTTTTGTACATTTGGATGGAATATTATTGAGCTCTACAAACTGATAAATGTAAATGTAAATGATAGCGATTTGTTAAGTAAGAATAAAACCATGAAAAGGCTGTGCCTGAGACTCCAACCCAGCGTTCTAACCTTTCTAGCAAGATCCTATGATCAATTGTGTCGAAAGCTGCACTAAGATCAAGAAGCACTAACAGTGATACATAGCCTTGATCTGAAGCAAGGAGGAGATCATTTGTTACTTTAACTAATGCTGTTTCAGTACTGTGATGGGGCCTAAAACCAGATTGGAACTTTTCAAATATGTGATTCCTATGCAGATATAGGCATAATTGCTGGGCAACAGCTTTTACTATGATCTTAGATATAAATGATGTGTTTGAAATGGGTCTATAATTAGATAGCACAGCCCAATCAATGAGGGGCCAATGAGGTTGTTTAGAGGGACGCTGTCTCTGCATCTTACCTCCATGCCTAGTGGACTCAGAGGGCCCTGTGAAGGAAATAGGACACACTTCCTTACCTTATTGGCGGACTCCAGCGGGGAAGGGAGTGGCCTCCATGATCTGGGGATGCACGGTGTCACCATGACCAGGGTGGCATGTGTGTAACATGTCCTGGGCTCTGGGGGCACAGTGGCCTCCGCACCCTGCTCTCTTCTGTTTCCCTCCCTTCCCTTTGTACCCCTCCCCCCTGCCAGGAGCCTCTCACAAGCAACAGTCGTGTTGCACATGGCTTTTGTTTATACAGTATTTTGTGCTCTGTTTCTGGTTTATTGTCAGGCCTCTCTCAGGTGTAGTGTGTTTTGTCTGAGTGTCCGCATTGTTCTTACGTTACACCCATAACAGAATGAAAGATAATAGAGGACACTTAAACTCCTGGGTCAAATCATTTGTGACTGAATTAGCAGTGGATCTGCATACTGTATCCATGCTTTTTTTTACAGTGATGATTTGTGCCATTTCAATTATGAAGTTAAGCTCTTCTATATTCGTCTGAAACAATAGCTATGATCACATCATGGGTGAGTATAGTCGTGATCAGTTCTTAATTCATTTACCCTGTAGTCAGCTTTTCTTCCCAATCTGAACTTGCATCTTTAATAAATTTGATTCTGATTCAGAATTATTGAAAATTATTCTTTGATAAACATCTTGACTGCTATAAACTTTTGCTACGTTTCTCAACTATTTAATGTTGTCAAAAGCAGTGTCAATAGACCAGCATCAGTTTCACCCCTGAAGACTTACTGGGAAGTGTCAATGGCAATTTCTCTTTCAGCTGTTTTTTCCTAGGAAGCAATAAGTACTTAATGCTAAATTTAAATGATACCATCTGACTCCAGAAATTATCCACATGTGGGTAATGTCACTAGTCACCCGTCTGATGGTTAACTCCGATCAGTATCCTTGCTTAAGCTGTTTCAAGCCCACTGTGGTCACTCTTTTGAAAGACCTGTATGGTGGAGCACGTGACCAGTGCTGGTGAGGAGAGATAAGAGGTCGATATAGAGGTGTGTGCACAACTTCTGTGCAGTAATTGCCCGACACAAAAATAATTCCATCTCCCATTGTCATGCCATCTTGAACTGGGACACACAAGCGCATAGACAGCATTCTTTAGTTTTATTAAACCAATTGTTAGTAATTGTGTCCCATTATACTTTGATTCTTCTCACCTTAAGGCTTATATGCTTTACATATGTTGCATACAACATTAATGGATAATACATTAACATTACTTTTGCATTTTATATATTCACATAACTTTATTTAAAAATAAAATGTACTTTATTGTGAAATAGAAAAATACTGTATATTTATAAATCAGTGGAATTAAAGTGTAATAATCAAACAGGTAAAATGTGCAGAATTGCATGTCAAGAATTTAAAATCTTATTTTTAATTGTGTAGTGCCTACAATGGATGACCTAAATTTGAGTGTCAAAGCAAAGAGTGTAGTCTCAGAATATTTTATGCCTGCATGCATAAATCGCTTTGTTTGAAGATGAAAGTTTTTCATGATTTGTTTTTCTTTGATAATCTGGGCATATCATTTATATTTTGAATATTTGCATTCTCTAACTTTGAGCTCTTGATGAATGTATGTGAAATGTTAAACTGCCACCCATGGACCTTTTAGGACAGTAATGATGGGGGTCAGATGGCATTTAAATGTGTGTGTTAAGACTAATATGATTGATTAAGTTGTTTTGTTTTCTATAATGAGTCTCAGGAGTTTTCTGCTCAGTTCCCAGTTCAAGTCACAGACTTCAGTCGCATGGTGTACCTGCAGGTAGGGAGTGCATCTTGTAAAACAATAACCAACATCCTGTGTTCTGTGTAGGGGAGTGATTCAGTAAAAACTCTGACACATGATAAATGTCACTATTATGTTATTCATTATATATCTTTGAAACGTACTCTGTAACTGAGATCTTCTGGACTTCAGTACAGATGTATCTCTCCCAATATGTTGGTAAGTAAATGCTCATCTAACCTGAGTGTGTCTTCTTCCACCCACAAAAATGATGAGCAGCACTGAGACTGCAGCAGGACGCAGCTCAGAGTGTTTAGTATGCGTATGTTGTCCAGTATACTGGGAAGTACAAAAGCAATTTCTCTGGTATCACCTTAATGAATAAGTTACTGCTTCTTATTCCCTAATATGTTTTAGCAGTTTGGCTTTTTTAGGGTGATGGATTCAAATACAAAAGACAATATCATACTAGTATCCAAACATACATCATTTCATATGGGTGAAAGACATTTTTCACATACTCTCTAAAGGATGGATGGTTTCTTCAAGAAAACAGGAACTGGACATTATGTCCTTCCAAAATCAATACTCAGCATACATACACCAGTCAGAAATCAAACATTGTTATTGATTGTTATTGATGACTGTTATTGATTGAACTGGATGTTTCTGTTTGGTTTGAAACATCTGTGTTCACTGTTCCTCATCTTAAGGTTAGCTGAGGCAGGAGATTTTTAATTGAGAAATACAATCTCTTGGAATTCACTGGGATTGTTAGACACTTAGCTGCACTGCTGTGTGGCGTATCTCTTATCATAGAGCCAGATTTTTTCAAATGCTGGAGGCTGCAGTCCCAACACTATCAACAATGAAGATCAACTCTTCTTTAATGTATTAGAGAGTAGTGTTTATGGGCCTCTCGGAGACATACAGGATATAAAAAGGATTTCACATAGAGCATATGTGCATATTGTAGTTAACCTGAGGGACCTCAAAACCCAGTCCAGATAGAATAATCTTTGAATGGACTCAGGAAATGTGTGATGAGGCTATTACCGCTCATACTTTAGATCTGAAATATGTCAGATCACACTGCACATCGTCATTCCCTATTTTTGTTATAATGAAACATAAAATAAAATAATATAGAATGAATGTATTATTGCATAGATGTTCTTCAAAAATACCTCATCTGTCCTACTGCACTCTCATTTGCCTGATTATGAATTAATTTATCAACTGATAACATATATTACGTACAGAACCAACAGCCAGCACAAACACCTGTTTTATAGAAATGATGGAATATCCCTGCTGATCTCTGATTTGAAGGCTATAATGATATTTGATTTGTGATTTTCAATGAAAATGAGCTCTTGACAGCCCTGTTGGTTGAAAATTGTAGTGGTTTATGTCCATTCAATGTCACTTTGAGAGTCCAAAAGGGGGCGTCCATTGTTCGTGCTGTTGAATAACGCTCTATGAAGGGTACAATCTCATTGAAAAGTGCTGGACTCAATGGATGGTAGGAGAAGAGAGGTGGGCAGGCCCAGCGTATCGGGGACATTATCATTATCCAGCGTTGAAAGGGATCATCTTAAAGGGAACGGTTGCCATGGGTTTCATCTGTATTGAACCAAGTGACTCGGCTACAAGAAATGTCAAAAATGTGCATCGATTTCTCTTTATGACACAAAAGAGCAGAAATCGAGCATTTTTCAGGGAACATATAGCTTCAATAGAACATGACACCATTATAATGGTTTTCTGAAGGGGAAATGTCTTTTTAATTTACATTAGTTATTGGACACTTAGCAGGTGTTTATATCTCTTGAACTCAATGTACAGGTAAAGTGGCTGGACACAATATCAGTTTTTTAAGAAACTAGACAAGATTTGATGGTAGACAAGACAAGAATTTTTTGCATCTTATTATGTCTCTAAACATTTTGTTCATATGTCTTACTGTACAAATCTTGTACAATATGAGATGTCATAAACCTAGATAAACAAATATGTTGGTAGAATATGTTGGTAGGATCTATTACATAAAAAGGAGAAAATGCTGGATGTTGCTTCAGTTAATTGGATGCACTACTTTAGATTTATGTAGGCCTACATTTGAATCTTTCAACTCAATAACTTATTAATGGTATTTTTTGGTGTTAATGTACAGTATGCAATATACTCCAGTCTCATCTCCCTTGTTGGTCACTGTTGGTGTTCTCGGTGTGTTCTGCGCTCAGTCTCTCAATTACCGGTTTGCTCTTTGTTCCCTGGTTATGTTGAATGTAATTTTCTAGTCCCTGCTCAGTTGTATGTTCTTATTGTTGTC
Source organism: Brachyhypopomus gauderio (assembly GCF_052324685.1). Lineage (NCBI taxonomy): Eukaryota > Metazoa > Chordata > Actinopteri > Gymnotiformes > Hypopomidae > Brachyhypopomus > Brachyhypopomus gauderio. Next base: position 445,820 of record NW_027506868.1, read on the forward strand.
TGTATCTCCCTATGGTTCTGTTCTGTTTGCTAGCTGTTCAGTTTCTCTCCCTAGTCTGGTTTCCCTGTCAGTGCTGTGTTCCATGAATGTACTTTGCTTACGAGTTGCCTGGTTAGTTTGTTCGTAGCTCGTGTCGACTTTCTTATACATCTGTTGATTGAGTTCGTTCTTAGTTTCTTGGCAGTGTATGTACAAGCCTCTGTCTGTTTGGACGTTTGCCCTGTCATGTACTTCTAGTCTATATCCTTATTCGTTTCTAGTTTTGTAATTATTTACCCCTCATCATTGTCAGTTTCTTGCTATACATATCTAGTTAAGTAAGTAAGTAAGTAAAATTCATTTATATAGCACTTCTCACAGGCACAAGCCACAAAGTGCTTTACAACGGAAAATAAAATAAAATAAAATATAAAAACACACACTATAAAACAGAAATAAAATACAGTGCACAAGGTCAACGGCTGCAACCTCCACCACTAACTAAACGCCTGCGTAAAAAGGAAAGTCTTTAGCTGTTTTTTAAAAGTATTCACAGAGTCAGCTGATCTTAAATGTGGAGGAAGTGTGTTCCACAGTTTTGGAGCAACCACCTTAAACGCTCGGTCTCCACGAGTCTTTAGACATAAGCGTGGCAGACAGTAAACTCAGGTTGTTTGCTCTGAGTGATCGCGATGAAATGTAGGGGTGGAGCAGGTCAGCGACATACACAGGAGCTGTGTTGTGTAGTGCTCTGTATGTTAAAGTTAAAATCTTGAACTGGATCCTGAAGGAAGCCAGTGTAAGGATATTAAAATGGGTGTTATACGAGACCGTCTGCTTGACTTGGTCAGTAACCTCGCTGCTGCGTTTTGAATTATCTGTAAACATCCACGAGCTGATACACTGAGAGATGAAAACAAGGCATTACAGTAGTCTGTGCAAGATGAAATAAACGCATGGATCAGCATCTCTAGATCTGCTGTTAATTGTCTGATAACTGCGTGTACTGTTTGGTTTGAAGTTGTCTATCTTGTCCTCTGTAGATTTTGTGTCTGTAGTGCTTATACTGATTAAATCCCTCTATTCTGCACTTGCGTCTCGCCTGTCCTTCTGAATCGAAACAGTCATACATTTAGTGGACATGCACACAGTAATAATGACAACATATTATTGTGTGGATATCAACATATCCACACAATGTTTCCAAACAGAGGCATACAAACATGCATGCGTAAAAAGCACAAGAGGGATGCTTTTGGATAGAAAGGACTGGAAGCCATGAGCCTCAGGGTAATAACATTAGTAAAAATAACATGATCGCTAAATATTATGTAGAGCTCTTGCACCATCAAAACGTGAAGGGTGTGTACTGTGAAAGGGGATGATTAAAGTAAAAACTTGGGATTGCTGTGTCACTGTGACGGGGGAACAGAGGCGGCTGAAGGCGAGGGTTGCACTGAATGGTCTTTATTATCCATTCTTAATTCAAACAAATATGCAAACAGAAAGAACTGAAGGCACTGTAAGTTCGAGACGACCGCAACGACAGGGAGGTCCAGGCTTGAGCTCCAACAGGGCAATGTGCAGCACTGGACCGGACGACCTGCGGAGTTTAAAAAGGTGCACAACATAATTAAGGACAGGTGCTAATAATGCGGTGACTGGGACTGAGGGAGTGGTTTGGTGCTTGGGGGCGTGCGCTGTGAGGTAGTACGAGCTGTGACATGCTCCCTCTGACGGCGACCCGGCCTCCCCACCGTGACAGTCACTGGTGTTCAGAATACTGAAGAGAAGGAGCAAACATCAGGGATGTCCTAAGAGAGCTTGTGCAGAGGCCTTAACCCATCTGTGCAGTCAGAACACACACACACACACACACACACACACACACACACACACTAGTGATTACTAGGGGGCTGTGGATCACACGTGCCCAGAGCGGTGGGCAGCCCTAGCCCGGCGCCCGGGGAGCAGTTGGGGTTAGGTGCCTTGCTCAAGGGCACTTCAGTCATGGCCTCAGGTCTGGGACTCGAACCCACGACCCTCCAGTCACAAGACCAGTTCCCTACCACCAGGCCATGACTGCCCCTACGCGGTCCAAGCTGTTCAACAGGTGTGACGTCTCACTTTTACTTCCACAGGTGTGATGTCTCACCTTTACTTCCACAGGTGTGACGTCTCACCTTTACTTCCACAGGTGTGACGTCTTGGCTTTACTTCCACAGGTGTGATGTCTCACCTTTACTTCCACAGGTGTGACTTCACCTTTTACATACATATATTTATGACATATATATCACATATATATCATTTGTTAATGACACCTATTTCACTTTGCCTATTAAAAAATAGGGACAGAATTTAGCAGGGATACTATTATTATATTCAGTGTTGGGAACGTTGCTTTAAAAAAGTAATTAGTTATAGTTACTCACTACTTGTTCAAAAAAAGTAACTGAGTTAGTAACTGAATTACTCTATAATAAAAGTAACTCATTACCAGGGAAAGTAATTATTTGCATTACAGTTAAAAATGGTTATATGTCAATGAATAAGGATTTTTTGAAAAAGCAGTTTTCATAGTCAGTTGAAATGAGGAGATCAGAAAGGTGTTTAACTTTTGATATTTATTGCACATCCACAGACCAATTGTCACGTTGAGGACCCCGGCCCCTCCCTTTTGGGCGTGTGTCAACGTTGTCCACGTGCTTTGTCTGCGTCAGTGGATATACGTGGTTAGGGTTTTGTCGTGTGATTAATAAGTCTCACCTGTGAATCGTCTCGTGATCACGTGGGGCTAATGTGGTTTGTCTATTTAAAGTGACAAGGAGAAATTCCAGCGGACTCGTGTCTCGTCTGTCAGCCGCCTCCCGCGTCACAGCAATGCAGGATAAAATCATTTAAAATCCCAAAACTTTGTGAATAAAAAAGTAAAGTTACACTATATAAAGTGCATTTACATCTATCAAATTAAATCATCTCAACCTGAGACAACTGGTTTGTTCACAACAGAAGTAAACTTAACAATAAAACCTCTATTCTTAATTAAATAGATCAAATACACAGTCTGGTAGACATTCAAGAACTTCAAGTATTTTCTTAAATAATGTTTATATCACCACCTTGAAAACGCTAATTTTTCTTCGGCTTGCTCCTGACTCGCCATTTCTGCCTCTTCTCCGTTTGTGTCATGTCACTGGTGTGCTTCGGCACGCATGTAACAACACTGGCCCTGATTGGCTACCATAACGCTGCCTTAGCCAATCGTTTACTGACTTGTTAAGTTAAACAGGTGTTACACCGAAAACTATGACCTATTGAGATCTGTTACTCCTCACTAGCCTGGGCAGGTGTCCGCTCGGATTACTGTTAGTATATCAATATGTAGGACCCTTAAAAATATCCTGTGTATTTGTGTTTTTTTATTGTAAGTATAAAAGAACTGCTTTTCCCAGAAGCCTTTTCTGTTTTCGCGGCATTTTCTTTCTCCAGGGGTTTGTCTTTTCTGGTTTTGGGGCGGATTGAAGAGGTTGGAAAAAGATAGAAAGTGAAGTGTGTTCAGACTTTACGGAGCGCTTTTATTTACTTTCCATTCGCTCTATAATAACGTTACGGTGATGTTGCACTATATAGTGGTATAAGCTACAGTGTTTTAGTTTAGTTTTACCCAAAAACTTTGAAGAGGCAGTTCGGCCGAGTATCAGAGCATAGTAGTGACTACAAGCTGGTGTCGCTGCGTTTCCTCGCGACTGTCTGGAGCGGCAAGGCCGGGCATCGTGTGCGAGTTAAACGTGGACGGTGCTTTGAACTTACTGTCATAGTAACTACGTTGTCGGCCGGTGTGAGTGCTGAGGACTGCTGCGTTACGCCTGGGATCTCCGCTAACTCTGATCTCTAGGTGAACTGAGTAACGAGCCAACTGACTGGGTTGACCCATTCAATTCACTTTCATTTCTGCTGTTCAAAGTGGAGTAATAAGTGCACCAATGTACTGGGCCCCAACGAAAAGCGCTTGAACTGTTTTATGGGTGTTCTTTTTCTCTCTCATTCGTTTTCCTGTTTACTAAGCTAAGGGTTTAATACGTACGGTTTAAATCTAGGGTGGTTCTATTTGTGCATTCTATTTTATGTCATTAACCCACGTTTAGGGAACACACATATATATATATATAATATATATTGAAGTGGGAGTGTTTTATTTAAAACTTGATTTTGGATTTGAATTTATTCTTTTGTTTTATTCATATATCAGAAAATAAAAAGACAGGAAATCGCTCCACCTTTTATTTTCTACAAACCCCCTTGTGTGGGCTATTTCTTATGAATGTCAGCATTTACACCGTAGGGTTTAATGAAGTATTGAAATGGTTATGGAGGCACCCTTGTGTTATCTGTGAAACGTTAACTTATTTAGCTAAAGGGTATCTAAAACTCTAAAAATGTACGCCCCCTAAATTTATATTGGGCGCCTTTAGGGAGGGGTTACAAATATATAGTAACGCACCGCTTTTAATGACCAGTAACGTCAACGACGTTGTAACAACAGGAAAAGTAATTAATTATTTTATCCCGTTACTGACAAAATGACGCCGTTACCTAATGCTGTTATTTTTAACTGCGTTATTCGCAACACTGATTATATTATGATTATATTATTATATCTGGACTGGGGTCAGTGACAAATAAGGGTTGGTATGACGACCAAATCACAAATATGCTTTAAACATGTTAAAACAACATGCTAGATGTGACGTTTGGGATGGCGTGAAGGACGAGACACGAATCCTTGGTTGCGACAGACGTCACTTTTAATAGGAACATATAGAGGGCGCAATTAGCGCACGTAAAACACCAAATACACACAGAACGTGTTAACATTAGACAACGACGAGCACAGGACACTGCGCAAGCGCACATTAAATAGACAAACCACATTAGCCCCACGTGATTACAAGACGAGTCACAGGTGAGACAGATTATCACAAGACACAACCACAAATACACAGATCCACAGATGCAGACGATGCACATGGACAACGTAAACACATGCCCAAAAGGGAGGGGCCGGGGTCCTCAACGTGACAGACGCCCCCTCCAAGGGCACTACCCGTCCCGGGGTGCCAACAGGACCGAGTGCCCCGAACCCACGTCGATGGGCGGATCCGACGCGCTCAGTCCTGCATCTGGGAGGTGACCGCCCTTGGCGAATAGTCCGCCACGGTCCGCCTAGAACACCCTCCCTGGGAAGACCGGGGAGAAGACGTTAGACACATTTAACGGGACGTTCACAAACACACAGACTGGTACATTCACACATAGAGGAACAAAAGGGAAAAAGGGGTTTGGCACACACACGGGAAGACTTACAAACACTGGAACAGACAAACACGTAATGGGCGCCAGGCTTCGCGCCAGGAGGAGAGCGACCAGTGAGGAGAGCACGGGAGCCGCGGGTGCAATGCGGCTGGCGGACGCGCCTGGTGCAGCGCGGCTAGACCCTCCCCTCGGTGGGCCATACGGGAGTCCATCCTCGCCGCGCGACCTCCCTCTGGACCCGGCAGTGGGAGTGACTTCCTCTTCCTCCATCGCCTCCTCACTACCACGGCTCCAGCTCATGGGCTGCTCCGAGCTGCCACCCCGGGAACAGTCCATTTCGCTACCTGGGGAGTGCTCGGGGGATGAGCCCGCCTCCGGACTCCTCCTCCCCTTCATCGTCCCGGCGTAGAGTTCCGAAGGGGATGACCTCTCCTCCGCTTCCTCCTCCATGTATGACCCATCGTCCGTGCGCCCAGAGCCACCCGAGCACACGGACGGAGGGTAGTCATCCTCCTCCTCTTCCTCACTGCAGTCTTTGGTGGAGGCGGAGCGCTCAGACGGAGGGTAGTCTTCATCCTCTTCTTCCCCACCGTAGTCTTCGGTGGAGGCGGAGCGCTCCGACGGAGGGATCTCCTGAGCCTGACGCAGGGACGCACACAGCGGGTCCTGCTCCATCAGCTCGGGGTTGACAGCGGCATCGTGACACTGGGCAGGGGAAGAGGCGTGGCGTCGCTTGCTGGGACGCTGGCCCTTCTTTGGCCGGGTTGTGTAGCCTGGCATTCTCGGGTGTCTCAGACGGTTCGTCGTTCTGTGACGTTCGGGGTGGCGTGAAGGACGAGACACGAATCCTTGGTTGCGACAGACGTCACTTTTAATAGGAACATATAGAGGGCGCAATTAGCGCACGTAAAACACCAAATACACACAGAACGTGTTAACATTAGACAACGACGAGCACAGGACACTGCGCGAGCGCACATTAAATAGACAAACCACATTAGCCCCACGTGATTACGAGACGAGTCACAGGTGAGACGGATTATCACAAGACACAACCACAACCACACAGATCCAGAGACGCAGACGATGGATGTGGACAACGTAAACACACGCCCAAAAGGGAGGGGCCGGGGTCCTCAACATGACACTAGATGTTTGTTTAGATGTATAGTTTGAATTTCTGTTGGTGCCATAGCATTTTATATGACATTTCTACAATTTCTAACCAATTAAAGAATCAGTCACATAAAGGAAATGGTGCAATGGTGTAACCCAGTTACTCCACAGGACATTTCAAATTGAAACCAAATTCTACATACATTATTGTTGTCAGGAAAGGCACCTGATCTCCCTCTAACCAGCCTCACCTGTTGCTCTTAACCACACACTCTCTCAGCTGTTCATATACACCCTCGACTCACTTCCTGGTTGCAAAGTATTGCCAACCCATGTTGCATACCGAGCATTTCTATCTCCTGTCTGATTTCCTGTGCATCGGGTTCTGCTTACTCCCTAGACCTCGTCTAGCCCCCTGGTACTTCTCGGACTCTGCTACCACATTGTGAATTCGGGCCAGCCTGACTACCCCAAGTACAACATGCGAGTGCACACTTGCACACCAACTACCTGCGTGTGGATTGTTGTTAACTCGTTCTGTTCAATAAAATGCATTGTGCTTTTTCACGTGGATCCCTCTCTGTCTTGTCATTGCGTAACAATTGTGGACGACACTTGACCTTGGTTTGAATATTTCAAACTATTTTTCATAGTAACGAATATTTTATGATGATTTATATTTATTAACATTTTACTGAGGTCATACCATTTGACATGTATTCTAATCATACCTGACCATGACTTGAATCTGCATTATTTTGTCAAATTTTACAGAAAGTTACTAATCTTGAAATGTGGCAGTTGGGCTCTTCAGAGGTCCTGCTGTTTGACATCACATTCTGTTACATGATCTTCTACCACAAAATGTTCAATATGGGTCCAAAAAAGGGTGGTTACACCAGTAGACATACCAGACGTTTGACTTGGCCGACATAATTCCCCATGTTAATGGAAATATTCAGAACTGCCATGTTTCTCTATTATTATTTGATATTAAAAAATACTTGTTTAAGATTATGCCAGTGTATTTCAAAGGCTGTTTAGAATGTCATTACACATTTTGTCAACAACTTATATTGTTGGTTGTGCATTTTTATGGTTACACTAGACAATTTTGCCCTTTTTCTCTGAATATTATCTCAGAACATAATAAAAATCAGACATGTCAAGATAGGGGCCCAAAGAAAAAGATATTTCAAAGTAAATTATAGCTTTATTTTTTAATTATTGCATTTTTAAAGTTATTCAAACTTCAGAGACAGAAAAAAATGAGCGGCACCCAGCACGTCATTCACCCACTCATGATGACTACACCCTTTACCTCCACAAGTGTGACTTCTCTCACCCTTTACCTCCACAAGTGTGACTTCTCTCAACCTTTACCTCCACAAGAGTGACTTCTCTCACCCTTTACCTCCACAAGTGTGACTTTTCTCACCCTTTACCTCTTTCCTCAGTGTGGAAAAGAAATACAAATTTACACTGAACATTTTAACACTGTCAAATTTCATCACACTGTCTCCGTCTTATATATTGTTATATTGTATCTATGGGATACTACAGGTGTAATAGTGCATGTGTTTGTCACGGTATGCATGTTGTGATTCTGAGCATGCAGGTGTCCACTGTGTGAAGATTGATGAATGTAATGCGATATCAAAGCACGAGTTGCACCTGAAACCTTAAACTGTGAGCCATTAGCCAATTAGAAACATGTTATAGCAAATTTGGATCAATGTCATTGGTGTCTTACTGAGTCAGTCAAAACAACTGCAGGGTTGCCAACTTTTGACGTTCGCTTGGAGTGAGATTTTAACCTGGAGCCGGTGGCGAGAGTATTTTGTTGAGCGGGGGGGGGGGGGGTGGCGAACGTAAAATGGACACAGATTCAGTGTTATATCGCCGGTGGATGGCGCCAGAGCTAGCGAACTAGTAACGTATTGAATCATATATGTGGATCTGAGGTAAATAAACTGGATATTTTTTTTCGGCGTGAGATATCGGAACTGTGGCGTGAGAGCGTGTGAAAACGGTCAAATGCGTGTGTCTCACGCTCAATGCGTGAGAGTTGGCAACCCTGCAACTGACACACAGGAGCTAGAAGACCAAACTGCTTCTTTCAAATCTTCTGTGTGGGAAAACTTTGGGTTTCCAGTGACCTACAACATCAATTGGTGTACTGGCTAAATAAAATATGTGTGTGGAAACACATTAATGTACTTACAGATATTCATTAGCAACACCCATGTCACAATAATTTTAATTTTACATTTACACATTTGGCAGATTATCATGTATTTACAGTTTAATTAAATCATGTTGCATACAGGGGGGCACTGCTCATATTAGGAGTCCTGCTGATGGATTCTTATTTGTATATTATATAATGGAACATCAAGAGGCAGTGTTGTTAAACACTCTAAACTATACCAACCTACAGATGTGACAACAGACAGGGCCAAAATCATTACAGGAAAGATCACATTTATGTTTCATTGGGTTGGGTTAAGCTTGAAATGTAGAAATATAGTCCAAGTGGAACAAATTGAATTTTCATTATTCTATTTATTCTGTACATAAATAACATCAAAGATGCATTTTCAGTTTTAGCTGATATAGTTTTGTTTTTTATTCAGCCTTTCAACATTTCATGATATGAGAGTGAATGTTTACATTTTACATTCTACTGTTTAGTTCACTGCAGACTAGTCTAACTAACTCAAGATGCACAAAACTACACTGAACAAAATGTAACTTGCTTTGCCATCTGTTGAAAATAAATGAAACCTAACCTGATGCCTTTGGGAGTTGTGTTGCTTTTGTTGCTCATACTGGACTCGCACTGAACCATGATTGTGTACCAAAAAATTAGTGTAGCTACTCTAAAGCAAAATGTTCTGTTTTTTGTTTCTTGACACACATATATTACACAGTGGGGATTAGGAAGAAACCTTGGGAGGACCAAGACTCAAAAGGAAACTCATCCTCCATTGAGTGGCGCAACTTGTAATAACGTGCAAGCTGTCTCTAGCAGATTACTTCATGAGCAAGAATCTTATTACAGTGTTACTCATTTGAATCTTGCTGCAATACATTCCTGTTTCTATTCTCAAGTCAACCAGTTCAACGTAGGTTTCAATAGGACACTCAGCTGTAACATATGGATTAACAATGAGTTGTATTACCATATGCTCAAGATTCTCATTCACTTGACAATTTAGTTTTGCAGCACTTCTCTCTTCAGCAGAGTCGGGCATTCTAGGTTCAGAAAGTAAAAGTCCTCACCAAGATTTTGCTCAGGCTTCCTGGATTGTGTTGATTCCACTAATTGTTCCTGGCTTGCACTAATTAGAAAGTTCAGCAAGCTTGAATAAAATCCTGGGAAGGAGTTTTACATTCTGAACCTGGAATTTCCACCTCTGTTCTTCAGAGTGGTGAACCAATGAAAGATCTACACATGAAAGTGTTGGATCATATAGTAGGACTGAGCATATTATTTTTTATCCTACAATGGGAATAACATTGTATGTAATCATAAAAAAATGTGGCTGGGTCCACTTGTTTCACTTTGTTACCTTCATAGAGTATTAAGTATTAATCCATAATGTGTTATTGTGATGAGGTCACAGTGCTGACCCACCACCAGGCCTCTCATATAGACTGATACACTTACCTGAGAGACTGACTGAGTCACACTGCTTAGGGAACCTGTCACGGGAGGAGAGAGGGAGAAGAAGATGAGGGTGGTAGGTGCACATCTCATCCATTGCACACAAATAATGTATAGCAAACACTTTTAATAAACACAGAGTTCAAAGTGCATAGGAGTCTGGATAGCAGTGGCGAACCGTAGTTGCACATGGCCTGAGCGAATAGAACAGGACCAGTGCACAGCACTAGTGGTTTGGACCGGTGGGCTGAATGAAGAGCAGGTGTAGGTGATAATGAGAGGGAGTGACCAGTGGGAGTAGAGGTAGGCAGTAGGAGATTAAGACCGGGAGCGTGGCGTAGTGTGAGGGTGTGTCTGTGTCTCAGTGAGCATCTCCCCAGTGATGTGTGACTGGATTTCTTGACAGAACCTTGTTATATGAGTTAGTAGGACCCATGGCAAAACAGCAGAGGAGAACACAGCATGAGTAAAACCTAAAGAGAGAAGTAATTAATTAACTAATTAAATAAACATATATTTAAAAGGCAATTGAAAAGGTAATTGAAAGTTGAGTTAATTGAAAGGTATTTGATAAATACTTACCAGTATAAAAATGAACTATGGCCACAATTGCATTAGCAATGGTAGTACCTGTATCTGAGAATGGTATGCCATTGGTTTGCCAATTAGGACACGTGGTTAAGGATGCATCATGTGGACATGTGGTTAAGGGGATACTAAATGCAGAAGGGAGTTTTTTAGCTTGGCAAGAATTGCATATATGATGGAAGATATGACCTCTAGACCAAGGTTGCTGTTAACCTTGCTTGTGTTTATGACCTTGGTGAGAGTGAGGGATGTCAGTGTTAATCATTGAGTACCTAGCATTCTTTTAAACTCCCCTGTGATTAATGTGTGTCATGTATGGATCCACTCCTGCTGGCAGTCCTGTCCATGTCTTCTGTTTAACCTTGTCTAGATCCATTCCCCAGTCAGTCCTGTCCCTGTCTTCTGTTGTTCCTCACCTTGTCTTGTCTGTCCCCGCCAGTAATGGTGTGGGGAGGCATTTCTTTGGAGGGCCGCACAGACCTCCATGTGCTAGCTAGAGGTACCCTGACTGCCATTAGGTACCGGGATGACATCCTCAGACCCATTGTGAGACCATATGCTGGTGCAGTGGGCCCTGCGTTCCTTCTGATGTATGACAATGATAGGCCTCATGTGGCTGAAGTGTGTCAGCAGTTCCTGCATGATGAAGGCATTGATGCTATGGACTGGCCTGACCATTCCCCAGACCTGAATCCAATCGAGCACATCTGGGACACCATCCACCATTGCCACGTTGCACCACAGACTGTCCAGGAGTTGACTGACGCTTTAATCCAGGTCTGGGAGGAGATTCCTCAGGAGAACATCCGCCGCCTCATCAGGAGCATGATCAGGCATTGTAGGGAGGTCATACAGGCATGTGGAGGCCACACACACTACTGAGCCTAATTTGAACTTGTCTTGAGGAATTTCCACTGAAGTTGAATCAGCATGTCATTTGATTTTCCACTTTGATTTTGAGTATGATTCCAAATCCAGACCTCCAAGGATAATAATATTGATTTACATTGATCATTGTTATGTTATTTTGTTCTCAACGCATTCCACTATGTAAAAAATTAAGATTTTCAACTGGAATTTTTAATTGAGATCTAGGATGTGTTATTTTAGTGTTTATTTTTTGAGCAGTATATTACTAGATGCATTAATTCAGAAATTGTTTATTAATTCATTATAATAGTAAAGAAGAAAGGAGCAGTTTCCTTGAATAACAACAACAAAACAATTACAGAACAAAGTACAAATATAAGAACTTGCAGATAATCACTCATACCAAAGCAGGTATATAAAACAGGTTTCTATTTTTAGTGAGAGGTATATCACATTTATTATCCTTAGGAAATGTATAAGGTAAGCCATCATTGCTTAGATAGCTGGCAATCTATTGCCTGCCACTGGGTTTCCAGGGAAGTGGTAAAGGTTAGTTGGGCTTTTTCTCTGCAGATAAGCAATGTGGCCCATCAACGTGTATCATACATCATTATATTAAACTCCAAAGTAAGATTTTTTGTCAGATGTTATTGGGTTGCTCTCTGTAGAATGTCTGCTCTACTGTTACTACTGGCAAACATTAAATGTTTCTTAGAAGTAAATGATTTGCATCAGTGCAACATAACATTTAGTCTAGCTGCAGTAGCCTCTGTAGTAAAATCCTTTAATGTGTGTCAAAATGCCACCGTGATTTCTCAACAGGGCTGAACAAAGTCTTGTTTCAGCCTGGCTTCCATTCCTGACAGCAAGACTCCATTCTGCAGGTTTATGCTCTAGATATAGTGCTACGTTTCTAGTAGTAATATTACTATTACTATTCTAGTTACACTTCTATATATAGTGTTGCAGTTTTTTCAGTGGACAGTTGTTTCACATTAGAGTGTTTTCACCCCACAAAAGCATTTGGTGAAACAGTTTGATCATCTCTATCTAAGAAATGCATAGAGATGCAGAATGGATCTTCAAAGTGTTCAGATATTCCCATGTGAGAGAGATGTGTGAAAAGCATATTTTTAACTCACAACATAATTAGAATTACTAAGTCTTGGCAGACAGTTAAGTTTGAAGTTTTCTGAAGAGTAAATACAGAAAAGTTACTAGACAGCTTTGATCTAAAATAATGTTAAATTGCTTTGGGAATCTCAGTGGCACTAGCTTATTTATGTAAATAGAGGCTTTATGTTTATAAAGTTTTTGACATATCCAAATGGAATTATATTTATTTTTTAGGATAAAGAGTCCAAAAACCTTCATGAATGACCAACATGGTTCATATGCTTTCACTGTGACAAGCATCGTCAAATATCTTCAACTATATTTTGCTACAGCAGTGAATAATGAAAGAACGATGTGTCTATAGGACACAAGGTTTGTCCCTCAGGCAATGGATCCTTTTATCTTCGCAGCTGGAACCTTTTTGTTATTTACACTTGAAATAATAATGACATCATAATTGGGTTACAGCTGCAACATTTGCATCTGAATATCACAGTGCAAATTTGTGTTAGAAAATGAAAGGTGAATATCTTAGTATTTCTCATTCTAATTATTTGAAGAAACCATAGAATTATTGGCAAAGTTACCATATTGTTTGTAGCAATATTCCATTGCTTCATGGATGAAAGTATCTGTGTGGAAACTAGATGTGTTTCCTCCATGCGTTTAAGTAATTTCCTTGGTGGATGTGTAATCATGTGAATCTGCAACCACACATTCTTATTCATTTTAATCCTTCCAGAAAGCTCTGTCTTCTGTTGTTTCATATTTATCGTCTATTTTCTTTAAGGACATAAAAAGGATATAAAATACATTAAATATAATCAATTTACATTTCAGTCTCAACTATCAGTTCATTTTTGTGTAGTGTCTGCTGCAAAATTCATTTTAGTGAAGAATGGGATATTAGTCCAAAACAATTTGTTCTTTGTAATTTTATTAGTTTCTTCATTCACATTGCACATAAAGACATTATAATACATTTATTAAGATGTACCAGTTGTACATGTAAATAAAACATGATTTATTATGAACAGAAAAAATTTCCTTTCCAAGTGTATGATTAAATTAAAGCAACAATTGTATTTTCCAGACAGGTCACAGTGCAAAGTTCAACAGTTTTTAAGCCTCATGACATGCAGTTTAACTAGAAGTCTGAGTGACACCAGATAAAGATTCCAAGCCCAAAGAGTTTCATTGTGCTTTAAGGATGCTGTAAATCATTTTTTGTTAGATATTTTCATTCTGGTGTCTCAACCCATTTGAGAAAAGCTTTCTCTTCCGTACAGCCATGAACATATACCATGTTTGTTTTTACTAGAAGAGTGAATTCAATTAGAATGATACAACATGTATAAAAAAGATCGTCATACTGCCATAATAAAAACGTTTTTAAACACACTGGCTCTGGTCTGTATGTTCAAAATATGTGACTTGCTATAAGCAAAGTCTATTTCTATTCTTCTTACCTAAGCCAATGTCTTGAATTACAATACAATACATCTACGTAGACACATCGTTAACGTTCTTAAGCTAAGGAAAGCTGTCTACAGTGTACCTAACAATACAATATAGCCAAAACACATTTAAAGAGCTGTGAATTATTTCTGTTGATAACGCACACAGTAGGCACACTACTTAACTTATTTATCTGCTACTATTTAACTGCTTCAATAGTAGTGTCGTGCCAAAAGAACTGTCTCAAGCCAGTTCGGTGATTTCTTACTAAACATGCTCTAAATAATTCATTCTCGACAAAACACATACTCTGTGTAACTAGTCCAGATTTTATCCTCGCTTGGGTCATTGCTGGTATAGGCACACGTCCCAGTTGAGCTACAAGCAACCATGTGAAAGCCAGCCTCCGTTAGTTTGTCAAACGCCTGCTCCAGAAAGTTGTACTTGAGGTAATACCGGGCCGTGTACCTCTCTGGGGGTCTGTCGGGGTCTCTGCTCTCGTTCAGGGTGTCTCCAAACACTTCTTTAGCCAGAGACGTTTTCCCGCACACAGTGATTCTTGCCACTCGCCTGAATTTGGCATCAGTTTGAATATCTCTTCCAATAGTATACGAACCCCTGTATCCAATTGTAATGTAGCCCGATTTTTTGGACTCTAATGATGGCGAATGTGCGGGGGCAAAAATGGGCAGTGCGCGCGAGGTGTCCAGGGAAGATGTCCCCGTGTCCCCCGTGTCCTGCAGGGCTGTGTCCTCCCAATCACTCCCAGTCTCATCGCTTGTGGACTTCTCCTTGCTCAGTTTTGGACTCAAGCGCTTATACAGGTCTCGCAACTGGAAGAACTCAGCCTCCCTCTGTAGTCGGTTCTTCTCTGGGAAATAATCCGGTAACACCAGGTTCAGGTCCCGCAGGTAATCTAGGATGTAGCGGAACAGAAACCCGTCCCTGTCCAGAAAGAAGCGACCTTTGCTGTCTCGTGCCAGCTCCTTTGGTGAACTCTTACTAAACATGCTCCAAAGAAGAGAATCCGGGACGGCAATTAAAGTTTTATATCTTGTCACGTACACTTGCCCCCCAACATTTAGTTCAATAATTTCTGAAAACAGTGAGACAGGATCCGTGCCGTTGGACAGTCCTCGCTGTGGGTCTGCCAACGCCATCTCCGGTACTTCAAGAATGACTAGAGCTCGCTACGAAACACGGTTACTTCCAGGACCGTGCAGATAAAGGAGTGATGTTCAATAGTCCGCGGAGGAAGGTGTGGGAGGAGAATGCAGAATGCAGACAGCTTATGTGCAACGACTGGCGATGCACGTTAACGCTTTACTGGCAAATAAGTGAGCTATTGGTCTCTAGTGTTATTATCACATATTACAGGACGCCTTATATATCTACACACTTCTCTAGAATAACCAGGCTCCGGGACATAAGATCAAAACATCAGTAATCTCACACGTAAAATACACAGGAGTAATAGCTTAAAAAATTACGAATTAAGAAAAATAGCTTAAAGATGTGTTCATTTTTGTATTTGCAGGAAAATTCTCGCTCAAGTATTTGCAATTGTAAAATGAAACTATGGTGCAGGAGTGCCATCTGCTGCTGAACACCAGAATGTTTCAGTAACTATGATAACAGTTGCGTGTCGTTCATAATCATAGTGATAATGATAAATTGCCATTTTTACCAATTGTGATTTCCATGCATTTACCCATATGTGCAGTGGGTGTCTAGTGATCACTAGAGTGCTGTGGTGCACACACACACACACACACACACACACACACACTAGTGATCACTAGGGTGCTGTGGTGCACACGTGCCCGGCACCTGGGGAGCAGTTGGGGTTAAGGGCCTTGCTGAAGGAAACTTTAGTCATGGGCTAGGAAATCAAACTCACGACCCTCTGTTTCTCTAACCACCAGATTATGAATGCCCCATAATAATAATAGTGTTATTTTATTATTGCTTATATTACTGTTATATTTATATTTACTATGTCAGAATATTGTTGTTACTGTTATATTATTATTATTATTATTATTATTATTATTAATAATAATAATAATAATAATAATAATAATAATAATAATAATAATAATAATAATAATAATAATAATTGTTATTATTATTATTATTATTATTATCACTGTGAATGGGCATGGAAAAGCATAACGTAAACTTAAGAAGGAGGGTTTAAAATGCTTTATTTCATGTTTTTTCTGTTAAACCATCTATGAATGATCATGCCAGATCACCTCTTTTTCAGCAGTGATTCTGTGTTCTAAGAGGTCTGAGTTCCAGTGACTGACAGTATGAGGACCAGTGAGCTTTTTATCGTCACCATATCGTCGTTTATCGAACCCATGCTGGTGACCAGTATGTCTCAGTGACCATGGCCTAAATCACAAAGTGGAGTGCAGTCCAAGACCAGACTGGTGATGCTACTGCAGGTGCTGCCTGGGTTGGACATACACTCCACCACTTCACAGCAGCGCTTGAACCACACACTTACCAACCAGCTGTCCTCTCACATCCCAACACCAGCCGTGGCTGGCGAGCACTGACCTGGACCTCAGCGTGATGCTGAAGATGCTGTAGCAGTGTGTGAGGACCAGTGCACAACCCCCCCTGAAAGCACCCAACTGATGTCAGCAGTGGGCATGTGGCACCCAATACTGGGGAGCCTTTCTAGGCTGGACCTTAAGCCTGGCTCTTCAACCCACAGCAGAAATTGATGGGGCTTTGCTCTGTTTTGTCCTATATGTTGGATGTAGACTGCTGGGAGAAGACAAGGGTGAGTCCACATTCATTTGTGGTGCGTCAAGGCAGGTTGGAACCTTTATTACCCCCAAGACCACAGACCCTGCCCAGACCACCTCCAGCAGATCCACAGACAGAAGAACACAGCTGGGAGAGAGTCCACAGAGGTCCGAAGAGTCACAAACTCTCCTGTTTTACCATCGCAACATTCAGTGAGATTAGCTGGGTGATAATGTGTGGATTTAAGAATATTTGTAAGTCTCTTGTGAAGCACAACCAACTATATGAATGTAGTCAGAATTTCCATGAGACACATCCAATTTTTTCAAATGAAGTTGAAATCGGCCCAGTCTCTGAGGTTAAAAATGTTCTACGTAGAAGGCAAGATTAAAGACTTTTTAACAACGACAGCTTGAACCAGCGAGGAGACGCTGGAGGCGCAGACGAAGGGTCAGACGCGCGGGCGCACTCGTACGTCTCAGGAGACGCTGGAGGCGCAGACGAAGGGTCAGACTAGAGAGAGATCATCCAGACTGGCTGCTGATCATCCTGGGGGACTTTAACAGCGCAAACCTCACGAAGGAGATGCTCAAATACAGGCAACACATCGCGTGCGCTACACGTGAAGGTAACACAAGCATCAAGAATGCCTATCGCGCTGTGGCACGCGCTGCTCTGGCTCTCCGATCACAGCCTCGTTCACCTCATTCCCACGTACCGGCAGAAACTCAAAACCAACAAGCCTGCCGTTACAACAGTGAATAGTTGGACCAGTGGAGACACAGAGAAGCTGCAGGGCTGCTTCACATCCACAAACTGGGCTGTGAAAAATAGTTCCATCGGATTTTGAATTCGTATTTGAAGCATTGAATTTGTTTGCCCTTGAATTTGAAGCTCTGAATTTTTTTTGCACTGAAATTATGCATCTGAATTTTGTTGCCTTTGAATTTAATGCTTATTAAAATACAATGAAAAAAAAATCGAGCGTTAAAAAATTCAAAAGATTTTTTTTCAAGTTGCTCGAATTCGATTGGTCAAATTTGGCTCACAAAATACGCGTGCAAAATTTCGCGTGCTAAAATACGAGTTCAAAGATATTTAGAGTAAACATCCGGGACACAAAGGATAAGCAATCGATTCAAGACTCCAATCGAACCAAATCCAACCAATCACGCTCCACTGGTCACGGCGCTGTTTGAAGCCACAGGCGGAGAGAGAAAGTGAGTTATGTCGGCGCACGGGATCGGCTCCTCTTCGGTGAGTGTATTTACTCCTTTATTTGTCTATTGTGGTGTTTAAGATACAGTAAACGACGTGTTGCACATCAGAGGTTTGCGCTGGACTGATCTTTTTTTTTAAACTCGCTATGTAGTCAACATAGCTGCGTATGTGTGTGTCCGTCAGTCCACACTGTGCTTTATGATATTATATTTATCATAAAATCATTACATTCGTTTATTACTTCCTTACCAGTCGAGTAGTTTACTACTGTTTTTAACTTTCCGTAGGGTAATTGTTAGTGACGAGAGCTTCGGACAAAACGGGCCTGGGTTCGATACCCGCGACTGATGAGCGGTTTGTTATAATTAATATTTTTTATTCATTTATATATATACTGGACCGGTGCCAGGACATATACAGTGGGGGTGGCGGCGTGTGACGATTGTTGAGCGGGCGAGGGGGCGGTAGTAATAGTAAAATAAATGGGTCTTATCATTTAAATTGAGGGGGCGGGACACCTCGCCTGAGGGGACGACGCCCTTTTTTGAAGTAGAAGTTTCAGAACTTAATACAAGGTATTTCAGTTTGATCATATTCCAGGATTAAAAGGCTGTTGTGAGATCTATGGGTAGCTGTAACAAGCATCTACTATGATGCAGAGGTGGGGACTCGAGTCACATGACTTGGACTCGAGTCAGACTCGAGTCATTAATATTAAGACTTTTGACTTGACTTGAAAAAATATTCAGAGACTTAGACTTGACTTGGACTTTTACACCAATAACTTGGGACTTGAATTGGACTTGAACCTGTTTACTTGCAAAGACTTGATTTTTTTTACACCAAATCTAAATTTTAAAACGCATATTAATATTTATAAAGTGTGCCCCATTAATTTCATTTCCGTCCTTCTGACGCAGACCGGTCCTCTGCTTTTCCACACGTGTGTGTGTGCGTGAGCTGCAGCACAACCAATCAAATGGGGGGTTGGCGAACGTAAATTTTTACCGGGCGGGGTGTAAAATGTACACAAATTAAGTATTATATCGCGATCGATCGATCGCCAGTGGTTGGTGCCAGAGCGAACTAGTAACTCATTGAATCATAGATGTGGATCAGAGGTAAATAAACTAGATTTTTTTTCCGGCGTGAGAAATCGGATGTGTGGCATGAAAGCGTGTGAAGACGGTCAAATGCGTGTCTCACGCTCAATGCGTGAGAGTTGGCAACCCTGGGTTCTGTATCTGAACTCGGGGAAGAGAGCCTCTCTCTGTCACCATCATAATATCCAGTTCTATCTCAACATGGATTGTGTATTTGAAAACATCTACGTCGAGAAAAAAATATATTGACAAAAGTGGAGCGAGTTTTCAGCTATGGGGACATCATTCATCGTGCACAAATGACATACAGACTTTTGGCCAGCAAATGCAATGCAGAATAGTTTACTGAAATGTCTAAAGTTGCAGATTCCTGTTAATTGTTCAGTTCTTATATTTGTTTGTCTTGTGTCACTCACACATGTTCTCCAAGAGAGGGAAAATGCTGTTATGGTTCTTTGTATTGTACTGTGAAAATATCAGCACTTTTTATTTGAACATGGAGTTCTACTTATGACTTTTTCACAGAATATTTATTTCTGGAAAATTGTAGTTTAAAGTATGAATATTTTTGCAGCTAAGTTTAACAAATTGAACTGTGCAATAAAGAGGTGTAATTTTAATTTTTTTTAATACTTCGTGTTTTCAGTTGCACATGTTTAATCAAGATTTGAGGAGAATACAGATTTAAAAAAGAACGCATGTCTATTATTTACATTTAAAATATACCTGCAACATTGGTAAAAAAATTAAAAAAAAAAGACTCGAAAGGACTTGAAATTCCAAGTTTCAGACTTGGGACTTGACTTGACTGTTGCCTGTCTTGACTCGAGACTTGACTTG
Source organism: Brachyhypopomus gauderio (assembly GCF_052324685.1). NCBI lineage: Eukaryota > Metazoa > Chordata > Actinopteri > Gymnotiformes > Hypopomidae > Brachyhypopomus > Brachyhypopomus gauderio. The sequence continues at coordinate 465,860 of NW_027506868.1, forward strand.
ACTTGAGTGTCTTTGCTTGAGACTTGACTCGGGACTTGAGGTATAAAGACTTGGACTTACTTGAGACTTGCAAAACACTGACTTGGTCCCACCTCTGCTATGATGTTCTCCATTACCTTGAAGGAGAGGGCTCAGCATTTCCAACATCACACACATCTTCTGTTGCCACTATGTGTTCTTACCACGACTGCAGGAAGACCTAGATACTTTTGTAGTGGTTGGGACAATCATCCAATAATAACCAGACCCTCAATCAACTGTGGGTGCTGGGTCATTCACATCACCCAGTTCCTGCAGCAGATAGCACAGAGGTACATGCAAGTGTAATATGATTTTAACAAATAGTGTGGTTTATGTATAAAGTTTGGAAGTGGCTATTTTATCCACATAAGTGTATACAACTTATTTGTAGGGAATGGAGATTCCCAATATTGAGTGGGACAACACTGGACTTCCCATTGATGACCACTCAAATATCATTGTCCCACACACAGAATGCCCACTGACAGATGAACAGATGACAGCTTTGAGAGATGCAGTTAACCCAGGAGCTGCATCCCAGTCCTCTGGCTGTGATCTTTACATTTCTGCTGTCCAGTTTTGTGAGAATTTCCTGTCTATTTGAAACAACTGGTCTGAGAATTGGAATAAAATAACATCTTTACAAAGTTAAGACCATATGAATGAAAAATTAATGGCAAATTTTGTCATCAGTTTTAGTTTGAGTAATAAAAAAAAAAACAATAAAAAACTGAGATGCAGCTTCATTACTTTTTAAAATTATTTATAGAGTAGGAGACATTGCAGTAAATGGATACAATCAAAAGTTGTTTGATTGCCCAATTTTGTTATTCTGATGTTTGACATAAAGGTAAAAATTATACACCACAGAAAATAAAACTAATTAAAACTCATGCTTGACTCACTTTCATTTTATTAAGAGTTGAAGTTTTCAAAAATGATATCAAACATAACAGAGTTAGTCAAATTCCCTTCTGCCTCTTTTGGAAAAAGCAAGGCCACTGTCAGGTCGTCGAGTGAGCACTGTCCACATTGGGGATTCTTTAATCCCTCGTCTAATGCCCGGTTCACACTACACGACTTTTCAGTCGCCAGGTTTTTGTGCCGTTCGCACTACACGACTGGTCGTGCTGTAATCGCGAGTCTGTCAGTTGTTGTGGCTTTCACACTACATGACTGATCGGCGACGCGGGCTCACGAATTACACGACTGGGGAATCGCCGACTCATCTGGCTGCCGTCCAAAAACACGAGAACACGAAAACGAAACTCTCGCCAGAACCAGCAACACCACATAGAAGAAAAAAACAATGTACATGTACTCCACATTTTCGTTATTATTATTATTTTTTTTACCGTTTAAACACTCCATAGTCCCAAGTTGCCAGAATTATTTCATCTCTCCGTTGCAGTGAACATAGATATAATCAATCGCACTATTTCTCCAGTGCTGTCACAATAACTTAAACACAGTGTTGTAGTAAAGTTGTAAGAAAGGTGAGGAGTTTGTGTGTTTACTGGGTTACTGTTTTGAAAGCATTCTTGAAAGTTTTTTACATTCTTCAGAGATATCTTCAGCGGTGCCGCGGTTCTCTCCGCGTTCCCATTGGCTGTAGCTAGACGCTGCTGCCGACTCTCAGTCGCCGACTGCTAGATATTAAACATGCTAGATATCTGCCGGTCGTCGGCGACGGCTCGGCGAGCGTCTTTCAGCAGTTCACACGAGTGATGCCGATTTGCCTCCGACCACAGTTTCTGTCGCCGATCAGTCGGCGACTGAAAAACCAGCCTAAAATCGTGTAGTGTGAACCGGGCATTAACTGCTTGATCTGTCTTGTGACACGTCCAACTACCTGTTTAGAGTAATAAACAGAAGAGAAAATGAAAAAATAAATTCCTTATCCAAAAGTAAACTCAGAGAGAAAGATTTTATACATATAATAATAATTTTAAAAAACAAATCGCTCGTCAGGCCCGTTTTGTCCGAAGCTCTCGTCACTAACCATTACCCCACGGAGACAGTTGAAAACAGCTGTAAACTACTCGACTGGTAAGGAAGTAATAAACGAATGTAATGATTTTATGATAAATATAATATCATAAAGCACAGTGTGGACTGACGGACACACACATACGCAGCTACGTTGACTACATAGCGAGTTCAGAGCGAGTTAAAAAAAGATCAGTCCAGCGCAAACCTCTGATGTGCAACACGTCGTTTACTGTATCTTACTGAATCTTAAAAACACCACAATAGACAAATAAAGGAGTAAATACACTCACCGAAGAGGAGCCGATCCCGTGCGCCGACATAACTCACTTTCTCTCTCCGCCTGTGGCTTCAAACAGCGCCGTGACCAGTGGAGCGTGATTGGTTGGATTTGGTTCGATTGGAGTCTTGAATCGATTGCTCATCCTTTGTGTCTTGGATGTTTACTCTAAATATCTTTGAACTCGTATTTTAGCACGCGAAATTTTGCACGCGTATTTTGTGAGCCAAATTTGACCAATCGAATTCGAGCAACTTGAAAAAAAATCTTTTGAATTTTTTAACGCTCGAATTTTTTTCATTGTATTTTAATAAGCATTAAATTCAAAGGCAACAAAATTCAGATGCATAATTTCAGTGCAAAAAAAATTCAGAGCTTCAAATTCAAGGGCAAACAAATTCAGTGCTTCAAATACGAATTCAAAATCCGATGGAACTATTTTTCTTCCATATGTTTGAGGAGGCGACAGACGGACTGGACGAATACACAGATGCTGTGACGTCATACATGAGCTTCTGTGAAGACCAGGACCACGTGTTAAAGAATTTTAACATGTTAAAAAATTGTATTAATTGTGATTAATCACATGAATGAAAACACTTGTTTGAAACCCCTAAATATGTACACAGATACTACCTTTTCCTTTTAACAAATGAATGAAGTTGCTGATTAAACAAAACATGTACTTGGGGAATCCATGAAAAACCCAGGACTTTCACAGATTTCATTTTCATTTACCATTTAGAGGTTTTGTAACCATAAGCTCTTTCCACCTCAGTCTTTGGCACATTTCCACCACAAAGAGGAACAATGGGAAGAAAAATGTGTCTACTAGTGATGTATCCTGTTTCATTTCCAAATATCACGTGGAAAAACTTCAGACCCTATTTCTCACATAAGGAAGACAGCATATATTACTAATCGCCTATTGCAAAAGATGACGTGTGAGGATGTGATTATTGTAACAGGTCATTTTTTCCTTCTGGATTTTTCGCATAAACATTTGTATGTCATATTTACTTTGACATTATGCTATGTTATTATTCATTGACATATGTTATTTCATCCATCCATCCATTATCTGTAGTGCTTAATCCCGCTAGTCGGGGTCACGGGGGGCTGAAGCCAATCCCAGCATCTCCGGGCGAAGGCAGGTACACCATGGGCAGGTCATATATTATATTATTATCATATTATCATATTATTATATATCATATTATAGTAAGTCATTATTACAATGAATAATATATTCATATTTTTATTCATGATGACGGTTTGTTTGTGATTTGGATGCTTATGGTATGTGTATATCATATGACTTTATGACTGTTTTAAACATTGAGATTGCGAAACTATGAACTTCTCTATTGTGTTGTTTCTCTTTTCTGGGTGGTTTGTTCACCCTGGGAAGTTGAGGTGCCAGTTTGTAAAGGAACACTACTATATAAGGAAAGCTGGTTCCATTACAGACCTCAAAGAGCAATCCTAATCTCACAGAATGCTTCGAAAGGTATTTTCACTGTCAGCCAAATGATTTTAGGACAACTTTTAAAAATTTATATAGGAATAAAGCAATTGTTATATATACAGTTTGTTTTCTGCTTGTTTCTACTTTGTTTTGTAATAGTCTTCAATGTTAAATATTTATCTTTGATTCTTTTTAGAGTGTTACAGAGAGTTTTGGGGCAGCTATATCATGTTTGAGTGGAGCCCATCTGACAGATGGAGTTGTCCAGCGGAGCAAAAGAATGATGCTGGACACTCTTGGGGTTGCAGTGCTTGGAACCACCACTCCAGTCTTCAATGTGGCATTAGAGTACAGCAAGGTAAACTTCTGAACCACCATTCAGAACAAAAATGCTTTAACAAAATTATATTGGTTTCAGCTCAGGGGTGTTTTTATAATTTTTGCATAACTGTATATTTTATTTTTACTAGCAATACCAAGGCAAGGACAGCAGCACTGTGTGGGGACGACAAGGATCATCTCTACCACCTCATTATGCTACGTTTGTGAATGGGGCCGCAGTAGGTTAATCAAAAATATAAATATTGTAAATAAATTATGCACAATTTAAATACAAAATAATAATAATAGTAATAATAATAATAATAATAATAAACTTTATTGTAGAACCTTACATTATACTCAAAAGTACAAAAGTCTGTACAGCTCAAAGTGCTGTACAGACACAAAACAAAATGGATAATCAAAACATTTATAAAATTAATTAAAAAATTAAGTCAAAAGAATTATTATTAATATAATACAGGTTAAAAGAAAAAAAAACAGCTAGCAGTAACAGCTAAGTAAATGCTAAAGTAAATAAATATGTTTTTACACTGTGACAGAGGAACCCTGGCAAAAACCAGCTGGTAATGTGCAAACAGCTGCTTCTCTGCTTGCTATAAGTTTCATAGCAGAGAATCAGGAAGCAGCCATTCAGAACACAATGAGGCATTCAGAAATAGACGAAGGTTCTAAGCCATTTAAAGAAAAAAAAATAATGACATTAAATCTCGCTTTCCTCTGCGTTTTTGTCCACCTCCTCGCAGCATATGTTGCATTACAGAATATATTTTATAATAATAATAATAATAATAATAATAATCTTATATAAACTTTAGCATTTATTTCTTCAAATAAACAAAATTATTAAAATTAAAGCAGTAAGACAACTTCCTCTGATAATCATTTAAAATGAAAAAAAGTAAATATGGCATGCTAAAAAGTCAGCTGTCGAAATAACAAACACATGAGATACAGCTCTTCACTGTAACATGTTCATCTTGAACTCAGGTGCACTCTATGGATTTTGATGACACCTGGCACCCTGCCACTCATCCCTCTGGAGCTGTGCTGCCTGCCCTTCTGGCTCTAGCTGAGTCTCTGCCCTCGAAACCTTCAGGCTTGGAACTGCTTCTGGCCTTCAATGTGGGACTTGAAGTTCAGGGAAGGCTCATGAGATTTTCAAAAGAAGCTCATAACATCCCCAGAAGGTACAACTGCAAAATGTTTCCTACTGCACTGCAGTTAGGAGATTCTACAAATACCTCTGGTTTTAAATACCTCTGGCATTAAACATCCAGTAAAAAAATCTTAATTTTTATGTTTGATCGACAAATAAGAGGGCTCACAAAACCATTTTGAACCTTGTGTTTCCTTTTCAGATTTCATCCGCCTGCAGTTGTTGGAGTGATGGGCAGCGCTGCAGCCACAGCCAAGCTTCTTGGTCTGTCTGCTGCTCAGTGTACGGCAGCTCTGGCTATTGCATGTTCATCTGCTGGGGCTCCAATGGCAAACACTGCCACTCAGACCAAGCCACTCCACTTAGCAAACGCAGGTAGGAGGGGCTTGGAGGCCTCTCAGCTTGCCCTTCTGGGTCTGGAGGGTAACAAGCAGATTCTGGACCTGGAGTCTGGCTTCCGAGTGTTCTATGAGGATTATGTTCCCCATCATCTGGCTGAGGTTTCCCCAAATGCCCCCTACAGGTGGGTGTTGGAAGATCAAGATATCGCATTTAAACGCTTTCCTGCACATCTCGGCATGCACTGGGTAGCTGACGCAGCAGTAAAAGTCAGAAATAAACTTCTGGCCCAAGACTCAAATGTAGATCTTTGTGAAATCAAAAGGATCACAGTGAGAGTCCCTTCATCCAGATATATAGACCGTCCTATCCCAGAAACAGAGCACCAAGCTAGGCATTCTTTCCAGTTCAACTGCTGCAGTGCACTGCTGGATGGTGTAGTCACCGTGAACTCTTTCAGCAGTCAACTCATGGGCCGGAAAGCGCTGAAGGAATTGCTCCTTAAAGTCCATCTGGAACACCCACAAGACAACCAGGCTAGTTTTGATAAGATGTACTGTGAAGTTTTGGTGGAGACAGCTCAGGGCAAGACACACACAGGCCGCTGCAACACCTTTTATGGTCACTGGAGAAAACCACTGAGTCAAGAGGATTTGGAGAAGAAGTTCAAATCTAATGCATCGAGGGTGCTCAGCTCCGATGCTGTAGATGGGATTATCCAAATCATCAACAACCTGGAAACAATCCCCAATTGTTCTGTGCTTGGGTCATACATGCAGTTTCATAAACACATGTCACACAGAGAGAAGTCCTATTCCACCTCAGTTTGAGTATCATTACAATGTTTTGAAACTATTATCTCTCTCATACTAAGACTTGTTTTCACTTTGGAAATGTTTTATCTTACTTTTAATAGACAATAGAATATATGTAAATAGAATTGCTATGAATAACACAAATTAAAATCTGTCTCCACTGCTGACTGCACGCTAGAAACGTGCAGTTATTCTGGCTATTCAACAGTCATTATTGGTGGTAATAAACATAAAAAATCAATGGTTTTAATTTAAATATTGTACATGTAGGTTATTTGAGCACATAAATTCAGAGTTGATTATATTTCAATAAAACTTTAATTACCTTCAGTGATATTGAATTTGTGTCCATTGGGATTTTGAGGTGCTGTGTACTACATATATAATTAAAATTGAATGTCCTACTTTGGCCAATACCAGGTTTCCTCAAATTCATCAGATTTCATAACATAACACTGGCGTCATTACATTTGGTTTTTAAGTAACGTCTTGAAAGTTGAAATGAGAGGAAGTTAAACTAACTCAGTGTGTGTTTGTTAAATACACGTGACCCACTCCAAGTGAAGCACTCCAGTGTAGTCTGTGGTCATCCCAGTTTCTTTATTCTATACAAAACACAGGCTTGCCATATATTTACATTTTTTATTATGATGTATTATAATGAACTTCATGGTGCTAAAGTAGATTCAGGCAAGTTTGAGAGTATCATGAACCATGACCCCAATTCCATCAAAGATCTCATGGAGAGGTGCCTTGCACATGAAGGCACAAGTAGTGACGATCTTATTTTTCTCATCCACATGAGCTTCATTGACGTTCTTGCAGATGTGCTTACAGCCCAACTGGGTAATGGCTTCAGCAGTATCTGGGACATCAGGACACCTGAATACAAAAACAGCCATCAAGCTCATCAATACATCACTCTTTATTAACTTCATGTTTGTTTGTTTTCCCATCTTTCTTAGTCACACATTCAATGATTTCTAAAAACTAACTGCAGGAAAATATTAAAATATCACACCACTTTCTTTGTGTGAATGACGCATTTAGTGACAATTATTTCATAAAATTAAAATAACTTTTCTCTATAAAACAAATTTAATTTTTATGAAATGAGAAAGGTTTTAACCTCTTTTGTAGTAAATAAGTATGAAAAAGTATTTACATGAAAATTAATTTGAATTAATTAACCATTTGAATCCAAAAATGTCTTGTAAAAGTACATTTTAGACTACTATGTAAAATGTTACCTGGAGAACAAATGCATGTGGAAGTTATAATCTATACCTGTGCATGTATCAGATACATGTATCTGAAACCATGAAAACCCTATATAATATATACATCAGACATCCTACAGATATAGTGTGATATTATTTTTGCATGACTGAATGAAACCTGTACAGGTGTCTTCAGCTTTGTTGAATGTGGTAAATTGTAAAATGTGGTAAATTGTGGTGTTGTAAATTCAGAAAAGTTCAGAAGATTAACAAATCCTAGAATTGTACACTACACTTCCTTTGAACACTAAATCAAAGCACAATTAGAATATATGGGTATACCTCTCATCCTTGTCGTGGCCAACTGTTACTTCACAGCCAGGGAACAGTTTGGCTGCGAGCACTGGGGAGATGCAGCACAGACCAATGGGCTTGTTCTCACTGTGGAAGGTCTGTAGCACTGCTTTAACCTGCTCGTTGACCACACAGTCTTTGCCTTGCACTGCCCAGGTACACAGGTTCTTAGCAACTCCAAAGCCACCTGTCAAGGAACACAATTTAATGTGAGATGTTCATCACTGGTGCAGTAAATCAATACATCAAGGTTTATGACAGGCCTCGAACTGAACCTGAAAATTTGGCTGTAGCATTTTTAGTAATGCAGACCCTTTGGTCCGCTGGGATCCGAGATCTTTGCCCTGCCCAATTACAGACAGAATAATATGACAACTGAAGGCATGCTTTGAATTTGGCTACTAAATACGACAGAAGGGGGACCTTAAAAAAGTTTTCAAGGAAGTGGCTAAAAGATGAATGACCGATGTGGTTACCTGGAAAGATGACAGCATCTAGGTCCTTTACATTAAGCTGGGTCAAGTCATGGATGTCTCCCCGGGCCAGCCGGGCGCTCTCCACCAGGACGTTCCTGCTCTCCTCCGTGGGAGCGCCTCTCAGATGGTCTACCACGTGCATCTGATCCATGTTTGGTGCGAATATTTTGACCTGCGAAGAATTGGACAAATGCGGGGATAGTAGTTACGCATTTAAATTACATTCAGTTTTCATCACAAGAGGTTTGAGGGGAACCCCCTAATCATAACCCTAAATAACACGGGAAGAGAAAGTACACAAGGTCAACTCAAAACTAGTGTAGGCATATTTAGCAGAGCTCCATACGAGCTAGTGTTAAATTAGGGACACAGTCTGCGCTTGCACCAGAAAATGTCAGCAACAAATACATGTGTCTTAGCTAATTAGCTAACGCTTCTTTACATGTCACAATTATGCCAATTTGGCCATTTTTGTTCGCTGAAGGGAAGAACTCACACTCGCTCCTTGACGGCTTAGATGAACCAGCACTGCTGAAGCTTCGTGGATCTCACTGCCGTCCAAGACACCACAGCCTGCCAACACCACAGCCACACGTTTACTCATCTTGTGAAGTACTAGCGACTACACCCTTTTAATATACTGCCTACAACAATCAGCTCCAAGCACAAGGTTAAAACCGTGTTCAGTGCTGAAGTTCACTCCCAGTCGTTACGAGGAGGATGTACATCGTGGAAAGTGCTAGCCAAGGGACTCTTAATTTGAAAGGTAGCGAGTGACGTAAGTACCAGGGGACGCGTTCATATATATATATATATATATATATATATATATATATATATATATATATATATATATATATATATATATATATATATATATATATATATATATATATATTACTCGAAGGGTTGCGCAGTTTATGCACCACGGATGTGCTAAAGTCCCAAGCAGAGACCTTTGAAAATGTTCAGGAAGCACAGCGTGAGAGCTGCTCAGTTTGAATGTTTATACAGCCTTTTTGTTCACATTTGCTTGGCAAACCCCACGTGAAAGGTAGATAGTGCGTAGGTGAGGTTTTATTTATTATTTTATATATTGCTGAAATAGAAAATGTGTAGTAGTCTGGGGTTTTAAAGGTGCTAAATTGTCAGCTAATTCCTCCGCAGTATGGATTTTCCCAAGTGGAGGTGTCAAGGGAAAGTGAGCAAGGGTGTAAGTGAGACGACGAACTGGTACATACAGTTGCCGTTATTGAGGAAAAGCGACCTACACGAGAGGCTCGATTTATTGAAGAACAATGTAGTAGATCAAAGACAGGGTTAAATATAATTGATTTAAGATTCAGAAACAGGCCCGAAAGCTATACCTAATTTACCGCAGTGAGCAGTCGCAGTCTTGGCTCCCTAGTTTTGATTTCAGCTTGCGAAGTGTCACTTGGTGTCTCAACTCAGCCGTGATGGAGAGAATATATTCACTGCAGCTATTGGACTGACAGGTATGCAGGTACCTAGTCACCCCTCCATTTACATCCACTTATTTAAAGCATTTAGATATTCATGCAGGATCTCTCGCGTTTCTTGCAGACATGCCCGTCGCCATTCAGTTAAAACGTGTGCAAATTGTAAACAGTGCAACCCTGTGGCAAAGCCTTTCAGCAAAGCTTTTGTGGTTCATTAGCTGTTTTATGAAGCAGGCAAGTCAGCGATTACCTCGTCTGGCTCAGTAATGTGAGCCCGAAGGTTTCATCTGCAGCACCATTATGATTTTTCATTAGAAGGCGTTTCATTTCGTTAATCTGTAACTTTAATCATTAATGATTCGTTCTCTGATCCTGTCAAAAACGTGTCCGACCACGTTGGTGTTCAGTGAACAGTGTTTCCACGTTGATGTTGGGTGAACAGTGTTTCCACGTTGGTGTTGGGTGAACAGTGTTTCCTCGTTGGTGTTGGGTGAACAGTGTTTCCTCCTTGGTGTTGGGTGAACAGTACTTCCTCGTTGGTGTTGGGTGAAGTGTTTCCACATTGATGTTGGGTGAACAGTGTTTCCACGTTGGTGTTGGGTGGACAGTGTTTCCACGTTGGTGTTGGGTGGACAGTGTTTCCACGTTGGTGTTGGGTGGACAGTGTTTCCTCGTTGGTGTTGGGTGGACAGTGTTTCCTCGTTGGTGTTGGGTGGACAGTGTTTCCACGTTGGTGTTGGGTGGACAGTGTTTCCACGTTGGTGTTGGGTGGACAGTGTTTCCACGTTGGTGTTGGGTGGACAGTGTTTCCACGTTGGTGTTGGGTGGACAGTGTTTCCACGTTGGTGTTGGGTGGACAGTGTTTCCACGTTGGTGTTGGGTGGACAGTGTTTCCACGTTGGTGTTGGGTGGACAGTGTTTCCACATTGGTGTTGGGTGAACAGTGTTTCCACGTTGGTGTTGGGTGGACAGTGTTTCCTCGTTGGTGTTGGGTGAACAGTGTTTCCACGTTGGTGTTGGGTGAACAGTGTTTCCTCGTTGGTGTTGGGTGAACAGTGTTTCCACGTTGGTGTTGGGTGAACAGTGTTTCCACGTTGGTGTTGGGTGGACAGTGTTTCCACATTGATGTTGGGTGAACAGTGTTTCCACGTTGGTGTTGGGTGAAGTGTTTCCACGTTGGTGTTGGGTGAACAGTGTTTCCACGTTGGTGTTGGGTGGACAGTGTTTCCACGTTGGTGTTGGGTGGACAGTGTTTCCACGTTGGTGTTGGGTGGACAGTGTTTCCACGTTGGTGTTGGGTGAACGGTGTTTCCTCGTTGGTGTTGGGTGGACGGTGTTTCCTCGTTGGTGTTGGGTGGACAGTGTTTCCACGTTGGTGTTGGGTGGACAGTGTTTCCACGTTGGTGTTGGGTGGACAGTGTTTCCTCGTTGGTGTTGGGTGAACAGTGTTTCCTCGTTGGTGTTGGGTGAACAGTGTTTCCTCGTTGGTGTTGGGTGAACAGTGTTTCCTCGTTGGTGTTGGGTGGACAGTGTTTCCACGTTGGTGTTGGGTGAACAGTGTTTCCACGTTGGTGTTGGGTGGACAGTGTTTCCACGTTGGTGTTGGGTGGACAGTGTTTCCACGTTGGTGTTGGGTGGACAGTGTTTCCTCGTTGGTGTTGGGTGGACAGTGTTTCCACGTTGGTGTTGGGTGGACAGTGTTTCCACGTTGGTGTTGGGTGGACAGTGTTTCCTCGTTGGTGTTGGGTGGACAGTGTTTCCACGTTGGTGTTGGGTGGACAGTGCTGTAACTGTAATAACTGTTGTGGTTCTCTCTTCGTTTTCCAGGTGTTTTGATGGCTAATTCTGAGAGCCGCGTGGCGGGACACGTGACTGTCTACTCAGTGTCAGGATGCCCGCATTGCCTACAGGCCAAAGCTGCTCTGGGGGCCTTAGGTTTACCCGTGTGTGACATAGACGTCGGTCATGATGATGCTCTCAGGACTCGACTCCAGGAGCTGACCGGTAGCAGCACCGTGCCCCAGATCTTTTTTAACAACGTCTATGTGGGAAGAAACGAACACCTTCAGAACCTGGCGAGTGATGTTTACATGTACAGATAACCTTTATCATGTTAAAAATATTTCCAAACTATTTTCCAAACCAAATAACACACATGTACACAATTACGGGGCAAGTCTAATGCATGAGAAAATGTGTAAACCTCTCCTTGTTAAACATAGCATTGTAACTTTTCATGTTTTCAGTCCCCTAAAGCACTTCAACGGCTGGTACATATGGTGAGGGAGGAGCCTGTTCCCACGGATACCACGCCATTACCTGCAGAGATCAGCCCTGAGTCTGGACAAAGGAATGCAAGAGGTTGGTGTATCACACACACCCTGTACAGTATGTTTGGAACAATGATTTGGAAGTGCAGTGTTCCTGATGAGTGTCTGTGTGATGTCGTTGCAGAAGAATTGGGCAATAATTTTTCTGTTGTGAATGTGCATCAATCACATGTTGTGAATCCAAGTATTCTGTCTATGGTCATTTTGTATTGTGATGTCAAGGTGCAAGAAAAATCACTGTGTCTGTCACCTGCAGATATTTAAATGTAGTTTTTACCAATTCAACTATTTCCTGTTACCATTCATTTCCTGCATTAACTAATTTATGGTATGTTGCCTACTTTATTTCCAGGTTCCACCTTCTATAGCAGTTAAATGGGCCAATTTGACCTACACCTTATTAGTATTGGTAGTGTATGTGTTTTAATTCAAATGAAACACTAGCATCTCACACTATTTGGCCTGAATGTTTCCTTGTTCCTCCTGACGCATCTTGTATCTCAGTTGTGGGCTGTATTTCTCACAGTCCATATTTTGTGTGTGTAGGTCAGGTCTTTGTGGTTGCCACTGCTGTACCTCCCCTTTGTTAACTTTATTCATTATTCTGTTGATCAGACCCAGGTGTAACCACGGTTTCATTTTCTGGTGGTTTTTTCATGGTGTTTTTGATGAAAATACAAGCATGATGCTTCAGTTCCATTCTTCACATGTTCTTTGGATTCAACACCCTGTTGCTTCCATATATGGAACTGCTCATTTTGGTCAAATAGTTACATTAAGGTGCAGTTAGCAGGGCATTACATTACATTACAGAGCAGTCTTTACATATTTTTTTCTATTATGATGAAGTCTATCTTAGAAATATTACTATGTATATGTGTACTGAAGGACAGTTCAGGACTGTGACCAGGTGCGACAGATGGGTTAGCAAAATTTAACATGAATTGAGATGGTTTAATTCTATCAGTTTTAGGATCAAGAAGGACATTTGTTTTGTTTTGGAGGAAGTTATCTGTTATACATGCTTTTACACCTTTTACACAGTGCTAGATATTTTTAAATTGAACTTTCCTGTTTCCTGTTATATTGCTCTATATGCACTCCAGAGCCATTTTACTGCATGTAATTGCATGTGAATGGCCATTTTTAATCTTGGGATTTATATTGGTACATTCTCTGGGTGAACATCATCATGAACATTTTTCATGCTATGAAATGAAGGTATTATGGCCAGATGCAGTAATTCAAGTGTATTCCTACAGTTGAACTCAGTATATTGGCTACACCTTTGGTGTTTCTTCTACTTTCACACAACGATGTAATAATATAGGTTGCACAAAGGACATGGTATTTAATAGCAATTTTAACGATTTTGATGTTCACCAGTGTTGGCCCACACAGCGTCTGAACTAACCGAGGCCCTGAGGAATGTGATCCTGAAACTGTACTCTGGCCACCTTTCTACTGATGGCAAGGTACTGCCTTCTCCAGTTTGTTCCACCATGCAGTATTTAAATTGTCTAAGGCCGTAGTCTAATGAACGGGTTGACTGTCAGACTTTGTTCATATGGAGTTGTTTTGGTAGGTTGGGGTATGCATACTCTGTGTGTTACACATGTGTGATTGTTGAACTTCCTTCTTCTCCCTTGGTGCAGTCCGTGGATTACAGGGCCATGTCTGAGAGCCCGTGGTTCAAGCACTACTGTGAGCTAACTGTTCAGCTGCAGTGGGCAGAGCTGATATCTCTGAGTGGAGAGGAGAAGCTGGCCTTCTTCATCAACATCTACAATGCCCTGGTGATCCACGGCAACCTGCGTCTCAGCTGCCCTAAGACCATGTGGCAGAGGTACCGGGTAAGACAAGATACTGGCTGCTGTTCTCAAAGCAACATCCTAACAGACACATGTGAAAATCATTTTTCAAAGGTTGCCTTTGGTTAAGTTGAACTGCAGTTCTTACTTAATATTTCATGTAGACAGGAAAAAGAAGCTAAATACTAGATAAATAAAAATTGAGCTCTTGTTGCAGTTTTTCAACTATGTGAGCTACCTGATTGGAGGAGAGGTGTTCACACTGCAGGACATCGAGAATGGAGTGTTGCGAGGTAACAGGAAAGGGGTAACCCAACTTCTGAAGCCCTTCTCAAATAACGATCCTCGGCTGCAGGTGATATGACTGTTAATCTGTTTCACACTGCTTTCACTGTAGTCTTATTGCCAATGTCGTATTGCCTTATATACTTTTAACTATAGATTTAGTTTTGGGAACAATCTTACAATTATATTTGCAATCAGGCCCGTTGACAGTCTTGCTGGGGCCCGGGACAAGAAAGTTTCATGTAGCATGTGCTGGTTAAAATGCACTAAAGCAGTGGAATCAAAAGAATAGCAGTGCTCCCATGGAACTCTGCAGTGACATTTAGTTTTCAGACAATGTTTAAATAATTAATGAAATTTGTACATTTTTGAAGAGGCAGTAATTCCCATGTGAACTAGCTCTGTGTTTTCTGACACCTCATTAGGTCGCACTTCCTGAAGTAGAGCCTTTGATTCACTTTGCACTGAACCACGGTGTGAAGGGCTGCCCTCCAATTAAGGTGTACACCCCACAGGTGAGCCACATGCTCACTTTTGAGCTTGGATCGTCCTTTGTTGCACAGACTCTGGGATTTTGGATTTTTGAGCACTTGCGTCTCTCAGCAGGACATCAAAGGTCAGCTCCACACTGCTGCTGAGGCTTTTCTGGAGAGCAGAGATGGTTGCATGGTGGATGGTGTGAAAGGGGAAGTGAAGCTAAGTCAGATCTTTAAATGGTACAAGGTGGACTTTGGCGGCGCAGATGAAAAGGTCAGCGTTATTCCCTCGTTTTTGTGAAGTTATTTTATTTGAAATTGAAGCTTCATCAATTTCCATTATTAGATATGTTGTTGCATTTCAGATCTGTAGGTGCTTTATGGGTGCATGTTTTAATAATGTTGCTTTTGCAGCTGCTGAACTGGGTGGTAGACCACATGGGGCAGTCAGAGAAGAAGTCACAGCTGAAAAGCCTTCTATCTGCAAGAAATGTCAAAGTGAGCTACTTGTTTTATGACTGGTCGACAAACAGCACAGACTAAACCAAGGTCCAACTGTCACTTGAACACTTTAGGGCTTTGAGCTGCACTGCACAGTCTCTGACAGGTTTACATTTTACTTTGCACACCGATTAGGACACTAGTACGATTGCAGCCAGCTTCCCTGTTAATCGTAGAGTAAAATTAAAAAAGAATTACCTTCTTTCCTAGGAGATAACTATGCATCTATATTCCTATAAATAGTTAGGCCACACTTGAAAGCAAGTTGAAGTTGAAGTTGAAGTTGAAGTTGAAGTTGAAGTTGAAGTTGAAGTTGAAGTTGAAGTTGAAGTTGAAGTTGAAGTTGAAGTTGAAGTTGTAGTGTTAGCCAATACGATCTTCAAAGTTTTTTTCTACCAGCAGTTTTCCTAGTAAAGATGCTAGGATTTGAACTTCTATAGTATAAAGTTATATTTACTTGTTACAAAGTGATTTCAACAGTATTTGGGCAGATGATTTAATCTATTTCTATACATTATCATATTTTATTTTTATTTATGTAAAAGGTCATACATGATTGAATATTGCTATGCAAAACATATTTTTACCTACTGGAAGACATTTTTATCTACTGGAACAGTTTACCATAGCCTAAAATTGTTAGCATGTGGACTTGGGAGCCTGAATACAAAGCCTGTTCTTCCACTGAGTCAATGTGACTAGACAAGCTACTCACCTTCACAGGGGATTCACACCTATCAGCTGTCCTTCATACAGAATGTCAACATCTTGGGTTACATAGCATCATATTATATTGTCTGTCCAAATGATTTGCTAGCTGGCTAGATATTACTGATGGGAAGTCTTGATTTCATAATCTTCACTGTTAATAAGCATGTGTTGAGAGATGTGTTGCATGTAATATGCAAAGGCTGGAATGGGAGAGGTAGGGAGTAGCATATCTACTCTGGGTCAGCCGCTGCCTTTCTACACAAGCAAGAGAGCACATACCAGTCACCTCTGGACCACATGATCCTGGGTTCAGGAAATTATGGTAATTCATCACCGCATTCTGTTTTGTAGACTCAACAAAACAATGCATAACATTTATATGGTGTAGTATAATGGGGTATGATAGCAGGTGAACTCTTTCATAAACTAGTAATGCACTTATTCAGTTGCATGAACCCAATTTATATTATTCTTGAGCAATACTGTGTCATGGATAAATAAGTTTGCAAAATCAAGAAATAAAGTATGTGTAAGATCCATTTTATGTTTTCAGTATTTGTAAGACACTCTTTTCCAGATATGCATATATATCAGTATGCTAGTACGTGTGCATCCTGGCTATCAAACCCTTAATCTCAGTAGTGCTAGCACCTTACTGACCTAAGAGGACAACACCAGTTACAGGGCTTTAACACGTCCTCTGCTTATCCCAATGGCTTCAATGACTTATCTCAAGTGTAGCTAATCAAGCAAAACATTTCTCCAAAGCATCACTGTTTGTCTAGAAAATTCTGTTTTTATAACATCTCAATAGTTTTTTTTCCATTAAATACATTTAGTACGTTGCAGTTCCTGTTATATACAGACGAGGTCACTGTTGAACTCAATTTCATTTATATTTATGGCATTTACCAGCCACTCATCCAGTGCAACCAACGTGCTTTAATTGTCTATTTTTTGTAAGCAAATGTGATTTTTTTTTTCTGAATGAAAGCAATACAGTGACCTGTAGCCACTGGAAAAACTTTTTGCACACAGTTCAGTTAACATCCACTTCCAGAGAAGTGTGTGTGTATATGTGTGTTTGTGTATTGTTCCTCCATAGTCCAATACAATGGCATAATGTGCATGAAAATTGGAAATGTACACAATCTTTGCTAACACATGAATGTCATTCAGTGTTGCAGCAATAATTACTGATCGGAATTAGTGATACAAATATCCTTGCAACTTGAAGTTACGAATTGATAATTTAATGAAAAAATTAACCACTGAGTATCAGTTAAACTCTTTGAATTTGCTTTGCTGCAGATGGTAGAATATAGAAGATTATCAGTCTGTGTACATTGCAGTGTATACAGCAACAAATGAGTTCTGCATGTTTTGATCTGCATTATTACCCTAAATGATTATTTGATTATTTTCAAACAACATCTTTACAAATATGTTTGAGGGATCTCAACCAAAAACAACTATTCAGCCAGCTATGTCAATATATGTTCACATGTACAGTATAGAAGTATTTACATACATATATATATATATATATATATAAGTGGGGAACAGTCAGGGCCCTCTACGCCCTCTCAGAGGGCCTAAAATATTCTTAAAACTTAAAATATATATATTATAATTTATCCCATTTTATTTTATCTACTTAGTTTGACAATCGACATCTAAACAATTACAAAAATATAAGCAAATAAATTATTCAACCGTGTCTATTCAATCTGTATTGGAATGTGAGGGGTTAAGTGGAAGCCTGTGAGCCTGTGTCTCCCCCTATCAGGACTGTGATGCCCGCTGTTCATTTACAGAGGGCCTGGCAGTTATCATTCAGCGCAATACCAGTTTCAAATGACAGTAAAATTGACCAATCATATCTTGCGTCTTAGTGGGCGGGCTTAACTGTATGATAATTTCCGCCCGCTGTGGCGACGCCAGCTGTCGTTAGCGCATTACCGCTAGCTAGTTTTGATTCATTCCTTTGATGCCCTCGTGCGCGTTGTTTACATATTCGGCTTCCCAGGAACACGGAGCTTTGAACCTTATTTTGTTGCGTTTTTAAACCTGTACTGTCGTCTCAATTAAACATTGTTTTTTATTGCAGTTAATTAGGAGAGGAAACATTTTTTTTCGGGGGGGATGGGAGCGGGCCAAGGTATAATGGTCACGGTTCGCTACTGATATAATATATATATGGCAGTAGCGATCCGTGACCATTAAACCTGGGTCCGCTCCCATCGCCCCCCGGAAAAAATTGTTTCCTCTCCTAATTAACTGCAATAAATAAAAAATTAAAAAACTGAGACTACAGTACAGCTTTAAAAACGCAATAAACAATAACATCTGAACTAGATAACTTCTTAAGCAAAATAAGGTTCCAACAAAATACGGTTCACAGCTCCGTGTTCCTCGGTAAGAATATGTAAACAACGCGCACGAGGGCATCAAAGGAATGAATCGAAACTAGCTAGCGGTGATACGCTAACGACGCCACAGCGGGCAAAATTATCATACAGTTAAGCCCGCCCACTAAGACGCAAGATATGATTGGTCAATTTTACTGTCATTTGAAACTGGTGTTGCGCTGAATTATAACTGCTAGGCCCTCTGTAAAGGAACAGCGGGCATCACAGTCCTGATAGGGGGAGACACAGGCTCACAGGCTTCCACTTAACAGCTTCCAACACAGATTGAATAGACATGGGTGAATAATTTATTTGCTTATATTTCTGTAATTGTTTAGATGGCGATTGTCAAACTGTAAGTAGATTTAAAAAATTGGATAATATATATATATAATGTTTTAAGAATATTTTAGGCCCTCTGAGAGGGCGTAGAGGGCCCTGACGGTTCCCCACTGATATATGGTATGTACATATTTATACAGATGTAATAGCATAATAGTGCTAGCATAAAAAGTTAAATCCTTAAAATATTCACCTGCATCATGTGTTCTAAGATTATTTTTTTAAACCTTTCACATGAATATTTTCAATTTGTACTGAATGCAGTATTATTCCACTTTCCATATCAGTAATAATTATGGCATTTCACCAGCTTTTGAAAGGCCTTCTTGAAGTCCTCGTTAAAGATGGTGTAAATGAGGGGGTTGATGAGTGAGTTGAGGTACCCTAGCCAGGTTAAGAAGTTGGCGATCTCACTCGAGGGGCTACAGGAAGAGCAGGTGTTAACAATCACTTCCTGAATGAAGAAGGGCAGCCAACAGATGACAAAGGCCCCAAGGATGAGGCCCAGCGTGGTGGCCGCCCTCCGCTCCCGCGTGCTCGACACCCTCTGTCTCCGGAGTGACCTGTCCCTGCACGGCTGGGCGTTCGGGCTCCGTGCAGTGATCCGCACCCGATCGCCTTCCGTGGAGGGTTCGGACAGAGACTTTTCTGGAGGGCTCAGGGTATCCAGGCTCTGTTGTTCTCTATCGGAGCACTTGGGGATCGTGTGTCCGTTCATCTCTGCCTTGTTCAGGTGGCTGACACCTCTTTTGTGGTAAAGGATTTGAGCAGCCCGGTATATCTTGTAGTAAAGGATAAGGATGAGCATGAGGGGGATGTAGAAGGCCCCCAAGGTGGAGTAGAGCATGAAGGCGATGTGGTCGTGCTTGATGAGGCACTGGTCCTCCACGTTTTCTTTGTGCTGTCTCCAGAGGAGTGGTGGGAGGGAGACAACTATGGACAACAGCCACACCACAATGATCATGACCGCTGCCCGGAAGGATGTCCTCTTCCTGGAGTACTCCACGGCGTCCGTGATGGCGCGGTACCGGTCCACAGCGATGGCGGCCAGGTGCAGGATGGAGCACGTGCAGCAGGTGATATCCACGCTGAGCCAGATGCTGCACATCACCTGGCCCATGACCCACGTCTCCTTCACAATGTAAATGATGCTGAAGGGCATGACCAAGATGGCCACCAGCAGGTCCGTCACCGCCAGGGAGCCTATGAGATAGTTGGCAGGGTGGTGCAGCTTTCGAGTGACGATGATGGCGGTGATGACCAAAGCGTTGATTGCCGTGGTGAGTACAGCCAGCACAGAGAGTGTGAGGGAGAGGAGGACCATACCTGGAGAGCTTCTACCAAACCCATCAGCAGGGCACACCTGGTCTGTGCAGTTGGTCTCCATGCCTGGGTTAGAACACAAAGGGCAGAGTGAAGGACACTATAGAGAATACTTAACATGAAGATGGTTTTGTATCATTAATGGATGAACTGTTACTGATGCAACATTTAACACTAGAACCACCTGGGGTCATTGTGACGTCTGTCAAACCCCAATATAACAGAAGTCCTACAGGGTCCTGTTCCTTGACTTTTCATAAAAGAATGTTGGATATTTCATGAGCGTTCAAAGAATTCAAATATTGTTAATCATAGCTACATTCACAAACAAGTCAAGCTGATGTGAATGTTGCCGTGCGATGTGCATATAATGAAGTTTTTCTTCAGGACTATGTAGTTCTCTGTTGTATAGAGATCATCACACATGTGGAAACCACAGTTGTCATTACTGGAGCTGAAACTGGTTCAGCAGCCAGAAATACTTACGTAATGGACACAGACAAAAGAGTCTTGACAAGGTCACAAACACATTTAAACATGGTGAGACGCGTGGTTACCAAAACACAGGTGGAGAATATTAGACGCAGGGAATACAATCACAAGAGGGGTACGAAGACCAAATGAAAACAAAGACAGATGGTGCCGGCGCCATGGGAACCGCAGGAGGGGTGAACCGTATGGTGAAAAAAACACAAGGATCACAAGTTTTGATCATTTTATGCATTACTATTATTTGTCAATACAGGAAGAAGACTTTTCTGTCTTTGGTTTCATGTGCAAACAGACTAGAGCAACCCAGCAAAACCAGCCACTAACTCTAGACTCATGTTTATGATCTTACTGCTGTGGGTACACATGACAACCTCCTTTAGTTAGTCCTGCTGTGAGGTACTTAAGCAGAGCATGGATTTAGACACTGTGGATGACACAAGCTCCTAATCTCCATGCCACTCCAAAAATACAAATTTTTATTTTTAAAGTAGAAATTAATGTTGATTTTACTTTTATCAGGACTGTTTAATGTGAATGTTGTACCATAAATGCATCATGCTTGATGTCAGTAATTAGGATGGACAAATGAACTCACTGCCAGGTGTGTGGGGTATGTTAGATGTGTGACGGTACCTGCACACGTGCGGCTCATTCATTTGCCAGCTTCGGTTAGTGTGCGTCGCTGTAATGGTGTGTTAATCTGCTTTTGTACAGAAAACAAACACGGCGGTGTGGGCCAGCGTCTGCCACAAGGCGAGACGGTTAGCACTGGCGGGAGGTCAGTTGGGGCTGTGTTGCCAAGGACAGCCCTCAGAGACCTGAAATAATGCAGCTGCAAAAAATGAGATGTTTGAGTTAGTTTGAGGTTTGCAGTTTCATCATGCTCGCAAACACAAGTAACAAAGCAGCTAAGGGAGCATTACAGCTGTGACTCCGTTTCACTGCACAATCCACTGTGATGTAGAAGGATCACTCCCACAATCCACTGTGATGTAGGAGGATCACTCCCACAATCCACTGTGATGTAGGAGGATCACTCCTGCAATCCACTGTGATGTAGGAGGATCACTCCTGCAATCCACTGTGATGTAGGAGGATCACTCCCGCAATCCACTGGGATGTAGGAGGTTCACTCCTGCAATCCACTGTGATGTAGGAAGTTCACTCCTGCAATCCACTGTGATGTAGGAGGATCACTCCCGCAATCCACTGTGATGTAGGAGGTTCACTCCCGCAATCCACTGTGATGTTAAAGGATCACTCCTGCAATCCACTGTGATGTAGAAGGATCACTCCTGCAATCCACTGTGATGTAGGAGGATCACTCCCGCAATCCACTGTGATGTAGGAGGTTCACTCCCGCAATCCACTGTGATGTTAAAGGATCACTCCCGCAATCCACTGTGATGTTAAAGGATCACTCCTGCAATCCACTGTGATGTAGAAGGATCACTCCTGCAATCCACTGTGATGTAGAAGGATCACTCTTGCAATCCACTGATGTTGAAGGATCACTCCTGCAATCCACTGTGATGTTGAAGGATCACTCCTGCAATCCACTGTGATGTAGGAGGTTCACTCCTGCAATCCACTGTGATGTAGGAGGATCACTCCCGCAATCCACTGTGATGTAGGAGGTTCACTCCCGCAATCCACTTTGATGTTAAAGGATCACTCCCGCAATCCACTGTGATGTTAAAGGATCACTCCCGCAATCCACTGTGATGTTAAAGGATCACTCCTGCAATCCACTGTGATGTAGAAGGATCACTCCTGCAATCCACTGTGATGTAGAAGGATCACTCTTGCAATCCACTGATGTTGAAGGATCACTCCTGCAATCCACTGTGATGTTGAAGGATCACTCCTGCAATCCACTGTGATGTAGGAGGTTCACTCCTGCAATCCACTGTGATGTAGGAGGAACACTCCCGCAATCCACTGTGATGTAGGAGGTTCACTCCCGCAATCCACTGTGATGTTAAAGGATCACTCCCGCAATCCACTGTGATGTAGGAGGTTCACTCCCGCAATCCACTTTGATGTTAAAGGATCACTCCCGCAATCCACTGTGATGTTAAAGGATCACTCCCGCAATCCACTGTGATGTTAAAGGATCACTCCTGCAATCCACTGTGATGTAGGAGGATCACTCCTCCAATCCACTGTGATGTAGGAGGATCACTCCTGCAATCCACTGTGATGTAGAAGGATCACTCCTGCAATCCACTGTGATGTAGGAGGATCACTCCTGCAATCCACTGTGATGTAGGAGGATCACTCCCGCAATCCACTGTGATGTAGGAGGTTCACTCCCGCAATCCACTGTGATGTAGAAGGATCACTCTTGCAATCCACTGATGTTGAAGGATCACTCCTGCAATCCACTGTGATGTTGAAGGATCACTCCTGCAATCCACTGTGATGTAGGAGGATCACTCCTGCAATCCACTGTGATGTAGGAGGATCACTCCTGCAATCCACTGTGATGTAGGAGGATCACTCCCACAATCCACTGTGATGTAGGAGGATCACTCCCACAATCCACTGTGATGTAGGAGGATCACTCCTGCAATCCACTGTGATGTTCTCAGAAACCATTAGTCACATCAAGCCAAAACTTTACAGGCATCATCAGGCCCCAGTAGTGTGTATATCACCGACAGAGAGAGATTGAGGGAGCCAGAGACTATGCTTTGTTAATTCACTCTTTACACATAAAGGATCACTCTTGCAATCCACTGTGATGTAGAAGGATCACTCCTGCAATCCACTGTGATGTAGAAGGATCACTCTTGCAATCCACTGATGTTGAAGGATCACTCCTGCAATCCACTGTGATGTTGAAGGATCACTCCTGCAATCCACTGTGATGTAGAGGGATCCCAAATCCACTGCAGGAGACAGTTCCAGGTAAGCCTGAAGCTGAGCGTGGTTTACCTTATGGCCATGAATGAAGCCCAGCTGCTGCCCTGCCTCACCACCATGCAGCCTGTAGTGAAGTGAATGATCTACATATTCTTGCCTCACCAATATCATGTGCATCCAGGACCTTGATACGCCAGATCCTCCAGGAATCTTAGTGACGTAGAAGCACAGCTTCTACGCTTCTTCTTCAAACATGTATCATCAACCACTACATGTTTATAGAATTTGACATGTTCATCAAAAGAAATAAATCACTTGTGAAAAAGTGAAAGCACTGGCAGCCTGACCAGGGATGTGTGCACAGGTACGCTTGTGTGCACAGATACGCTCATGTGCAGTGTGCGTTCATGTGAGCCGTTATCCTACGAGACCTTCTCTCACAAACACGCTGTTCAGACCTTGTGCACCTTCTCCTCCAGGTCTGATCAGACTCTGGCCCTTCATGTTTACCAGGCAGTGTCAGACTCGCCCTACATGAAAACAAAGCTTTTGCAGATTTGTTTTGCTTGTTACGTGAGTTTCAGCTGGTCCCAACCAGGGGTGCATGGACTGACAAATCGTTTAATTGAAGCTGGACCTGGTGTCCTTGGATTTGTCTCCACAGTGATGCCACTGGTGCCCTTCACCATCTAAAGTGTCTGAGCTGCAGAACAGAGCTTCACAAAGTGATAATGAATATTTTTGCCTCAAACCTCAGTATTCTGAAAGAATGATAAAGGTCACAGCACAAAAGAATCCATCATCTGAGGTTTTTTCTCAGTCATCCCCATGCCCTGGAAAAGTTAGGCACTCGCAAATGAAGAGAAATGTTCCCCTTATTCTTGGCCATATCCACATGGATCTTTCAGAGAAAGAATTTAAATGTATGTTTAAATCATTATATCAAGCAGCACAGAAAACATCTAGATCCAATTTATACTTTGCCTATTCATACCCTCATAATGCATTGTGTGGAATTCTAGCACAATGCTTTAGTAATTGCCTCCAGGAGGATTTCTTCTGCCAGTCTTTTGTAGGTGACCTGACTACAGATGATGTGCAAAATATTTTCACATTGTGAACCGCAAGGTACAGCACACAGCTTCCAGAGAGAGAGATCTGAGGATGAGGGTAGAGGTGAGAGCGTCACAGGACAAATCACTGCTGTAAAACCTGCCATACTTATCACTGCACCTCTGCCACTTTTAAGGAATGGTTGTCATAGCAATGGCTTTTTGTTTGGTGTGTAGGAAGGCATACTATAAGGAATTAAATATTAAGTCTGACTGGCTTTCCACTACCACTAAGTCAGATCAAAGGCAGGTTCCCATAGAATGACCATTTTAGATTAACACAGTCCCTGCAGACTGGGGTTCTCTAAAATGACTCCATTTCTTTCAACTTCCATTTACACATTAAAGTCTTGCTGTTGCTATTCATCCTTAAGGCTCTTAGATACATGGCAATTAGTACATTGTACATTTACCATTTAAAGCCAGATCTTCTGACACCTTTAAATATAACCATTCCCTTTAAAATAAAATATGGTGTAAAGAATCAACCATTTGTGGGGCATAACAAGATATTTTAAAGAAGACATACTGCTACAGTAGAAGGATTTATGCTTTATAGTATTGATCTTACACCCAGATCATTCACGTACTTTCAGTTGTAAACATTTACAGCTGAATTGAACTTTTCTATAGCAGACATGTTAAGGCTAGAATGGGAGGTGTAGATGTAGATCATCAATCTTTCCATTTTTATTCACTTTCCCCTGTTTCACTTTTTTATTCCCTTTCATGCAAATTCTTTCTGAGAGCAGCTTGCTAGCTCACAAATAGATCTCTGCGTTTGTGTGTAGCAGCATTGTCCTGTATCTGACAGATTCAGACAGGGAAAGGAGTCAGTGTGCCTGCTTTGCTCTCAGCATGCTGAACACAAGGGCTGCTTTCAAGGCTTTGAAATCATGTTACTGTCTAAATAAATGCAATATTGAACTCAGTTGATGAACTGGAAATATTCAAGCAGAGAAATCCATTAAACTACATTATATAATCTCGCTTTCCAAAAACAAAATATACCAATAATAATGCAAGCAATGGAAAATTAAATTAGAATTAACTTATATTTTCATTGGGACCATCCTTATTACTATTACATTTTCAGAAAAATAAAACAGTAATTTAAACAAATTTGCTATGCAAATCAATCTGGAAGTCAGTCCAGCTCTTCTAATGTAATATATTTTTTCATTGTATATAACAGACAAGGCACAGGTACCTTCAGGAAGGTGAAGGACTACAGGCTAAAACTGAGAGATCATGAAGGTGAAGGACTACAGGCTAACACTGAGAGATCATGAAGGTGAAGGACTACAGGCTAACACTGAGAGATCATGAAGGTGAAGGACTACAGGCTAACACTGAGAGATCATGAAGGTGAAGGACTACAGGCTAACACTGAGAGATCATGAAGAACTAGGAGCTTCAGGCACAGAGAAGTTCACTGTTTCACCTTCCTAACACATCGTCAGTGTTCATGCACTCCTCTTTACACTTTGCACATTACTGTTGGGTTTAAAAGTCTTTTCTTCTAAAGTATTTCTGTTTTTTCAATCAATATTCCTTCACAACAGTGACTATTGACTAATTAGTATGTGGTTGTCAAAATGTAATGTAAAAAGGTAAGAAGCCATAAATAGGTCAATACACTTCCATCAGACAACAAACTGCAGGCAATGCACTGTATGTTATGCACTATGTATTACTCATTGATTTGAACTGGTTCAGAGGTTGTTTATGAAGATTTTTAGACATCCAGGTCACTGAAAAGTCTAGTAGTCAAGGAGACTGGCCTTGTGGTGTAATCTTAAAGGCGTTTCACCACTCATCCCAGAGGCTTCATCAGTGCAGCTGAGTGGTAAGAAATTGCCTGACATCTAAATCTCTGTGGGTGATTCACACCTCTGACGCCATGAAACTCATCATGCACTCAGAGCTTACATGCCACGGTTTTTGCCACCATTCACAGTTTGTTTGGGAAACAGCGTTTCCTTGAAAAATCTCTCCATATTTTAAAAATATGACTAGTTTGCCAAGTAAACATGCAAAACATATGCAGATCTAAAAAAAACTGAAAACGCAGGTATGACCCTTTTAGGTGCAAATACAGCTGAAACTGTAATAGCTGTTCGCTAAGTTAGGGGTTGGGTTGGTATTTTAAGGCTGGAGTAAAACCTTACGGTCCTTCAATTATAGAATAAATGAAGTGTGATGATTGCAGTGGAATCTGATGAAAATAAGCTTGATCAGTTTATTTTAAACCAAGCACTTAATGCACACTTAATTCCACTGCAAGTGCTAATAAAATTCTAACGAGAGGTAATTTAGTGACATTTTCATGGCAATACTTTTATATATTGTAAATAGAGGCAGTAAGAAATTTGAAGCTTCAACATGTCAGAGCATGAATAATTAGGAAATTGAAGCACAAGGTGTAAAAGCAAATCAATGGAATCCTTGGAAAGAAACAGAGTCAACTGGGCTATAAAACTGAATATATGCATTATCTTAATACAAAGTGCAGTGTTATAAATCTAAGAGCTTTAATATGGCAGCTGATCTCACAGCTGAAATTACAACAGCTATATTATAAACAGCTTGTCCACAGCATTAAGATTATCCAGCCTGTGCAGGGATGATGTGAAGATCTGCTTGTGAGACAAGGGATATCGACACAGCAGGAATTTCTTCATCATGCTGTGCACAATACACATCTGTTCTGACAGTCATTTAGGGCAGAGATCACTCTCAATATGCAGTCAGTTGGCTGATGCTTATGTTGAATTTGTTTAGCTAGAAATGTGCAATGCACTGAATGAATGACGGGTTGAAGTGGTCCTATGTGTGACTAAATTAGGCTCTTTTTGGGTCTTCGATATAGAACATGATGGAAATATATGAAGTTTAAAATGTGCTTGAAAACTTAAGAGGAGAGGTTCAGAGTCGTTGTCTTTTAAAGTCTCAGTTATGTCTGTTCTCTTACTGAATGCATGTAAGGCATGAGGGAACTTGAGCTGAGTCACCTTTTCTCAGTGCAATTAACCTGCCAGGATATGTTTTGATTCTCTACATTATTGCTGAAAACAAATCACTAGAATTGTAATTCCTCCTTTTATAGGCAAATCTGCATTATGTTTCATATGTCGCACAGCTCTGGAAGTGTAATGGTATGACAGGATATGAAATGGACCCATTTGTTTGATTCAAAGTAGCTACAAGTTACCATTTTTTTTTATATCAAAACCTGTAACAAAACAGACCACTACTTTTACCCCTGTTTCCTGTCTCAGTAGGTGTGCCATATACACTTGGAAATGCAGCCACCAAAAGATCATTCACTTTATTAAAGTCTGAAGCTCAAAGATTAGTGTCCACGATATCACTACAGAGAGAGTTTCAACCAGCTAGACACACACAATAAAATAACCTAGATACATAGAGCAAAATGGTAAATGTGTCAGCAGTCTCTAATGATATCAAATTTTTTACATGTGATACATTTACTGACAGCCTAGCTGTGAATTGATACTATTTATTATTTTTCTTGTAAAATAGATTTTCAGACAAACAAATGCAAACAAATGAATGATTATCTATGAGGAACACAAATTTTTTTTTGCTTGTGAAACTTTTATATTGTTTCACATTGAAAGATGGTCATGACCAAATAATACTGTTGTATAACAAATCTAAATGGACTGTCAAGTGTGCTTGTACACTGTAAGGGCAAAATTACAAAGCTGCCTACACATTGTTTAGAATAGTTATCAAGAACTTGTACTGTACACTGGAGTACACATCATCCAGAGCCGGAGTGGATAATCAGGAGATTTGGAAGGATTCCCGATGGGCCAGCTCATGTCAATCTCTAGTTTGGGCCGATTGGGAGGGAGAAATAAGTCTGGGCCGGATTTGGGCATGAAACTCCCTGGCTGAAAAAGTTGCCCACTCCGGCCCTGACATCATCTATGTTATTGTGTCTGACTCTTCTTGCCAAAGACATCTCACATCAGCCTAGGACAACCAACAAGCAGACACAGCAACATAGATTATGTGCAGTGCAGTATATGACAACTTTTCTATACATGTTAAACAGTGATGCTTTAATCTGGCCAGGAATAGAGATGCCAGAGAGACACAATAGGCCCTACTTAGGAATCAGGGACATTATTAGGAAGCAGGAAGCTCATTTTGAACTCATGAAACAATGATAAGTTGTTATAAGAAATTTGCATACTCAAAATTAATACATTTGAAGAGAAATTAATGTTGCAACCAATTTCTAATGAAAAAGGCCTAAATTACAAACGAAATCATTAGCATAATTATATAACCAATAATTAGGTAGCCTTGTTTAGCTACGCTTAAACCTACAAGAATATGTTGGACGATAGACTCTTCAGAGAGCTGTTCAGGTTGCCATACCATAATGAGAAACAAAATCGTTTTATCCAAGAGATGATTTTGGTTTGATTGACCTGATTAACATATTTGATTTGATTTACATATTCTATTGACATATCTAACGACTAACTCCAAGCAATTTGCATAGTGTAATTTACTTTTGTCACATCTTAATTTGCATGTCTTCAATGTGCCATGTATGTATTAGATGGCACACTGTATTTCAGTGTATTAGTGTATCAGTAGATATTTCAGAAATTCACAATGTATCGTAAAAATGTAAAATAAGCGATGAAACGTGATATGTTTTATGCCACATTGTCAGACTTGTTTGCGTTTCGTTCGATAGTTGCATGTTTGGTTACTGATTGTCTGGGTAAATGGCCAGCCATATGTGACTTGTCACGACAAAAGACGAAGAAATGGCACCGGAGAAGGAAGGAAAGGGTATTTCTCTTACTCTCTCTGTTATTTAAGCCACGTGTAGCGTCATTTGGTGCTTTCGCGTCATTTGGTGCTTTTCGGTGCTTTTCGTGTCTAGCAAGTTTAAGAGATTTCTTTGTAGCTCTACCTGTAGCCTAATGAACTGCACATAGGATTTGAACAAATATGATTTATTTGGTCAAGGTTTTGCCATTTTTTATTAAATTGTCTACTTTCATTTAATTAATTGCAATAATAAAATAATAATAATGCAATCAAAAGCAAATGCTACTTAATCAGGGCCGGCGCTAGGGGGGGGCAGAGGGGGGCATTGCCCCCCCAAATTGTGTCTTTGCCCCCCCAAGCACAATGCAAGCAACGGCTTTTTTTATTATCTCTGAACCAATCACAAAAATGCATTTTGCTTTACAGCGTGAAGATATTTCCTTGCTTATTCCTGATTGGCTCTTTGAGTCATATAAAAATCGGCAGACCGCCCCAAACGGTTCAGTTCGGCAGTATATGTTCTGTTAGTGTGAGTGAAAGACAGGTATACTGGTAAACACTCTTCTGAGTTTAAACTGACTTCCACATGGTAATATTTGCTTAACTGTGGTTTTTCGTTGCTTTAATGTTACTCACCTCTTACATAGGTGTTGCTTAAATTATTTTATTAGCCGTTAGCGGTTAGGCTAATTTGGTTCTCCTAAACCTGCGCGAACGGCGGAAGCGTTTAAATACTTGCCGCGCAGTGTGGTCCGAAACGATGTGTGGTAATAAAAAACAGGGGAATGAACATTTACCTGACGAATTTTAATGTTGCTTTTTCAGATTTGAAAAGTGCTGGAATTTAGGCTAAAGTACTTGAAAATGTTGAAATTGTAACTACTTCGTTTCACAACAAATATCTGTCTGAATGAACAGTTCTTGTCTTAGGTTAACAAATACGAGCCTCTTGTAATTCCAGGACGAAACATGAGAGAACGTGAAGACGTTAAGATTGGGCGTTTTGAAAGTGATTAAAAAAGCGAATTATTTTGAGTATATGTATAAATATTTAACTTAATTAAGTTTAACGTGCTGAGAAATATTGAACTGGACCTTTAAAGTGAGGTACAAGTGCTTTAATTCCACCTTGTATAGGTGTATGAACCCGGCAAACATGACATTGTTCATTGCGCTGAGGCGCGGCGCACGCGAAGTTACAAAATTCGAGAGGTGCACGACAGCGCGCGAGGCTGCTCTTTCCCCCGTGCAAGCCGTCGCGGCTCATGGTTTAAACCACATATGTCAAAGTCAAGGCCCGCGAGCCAGATCCGACCCGCGAATTGATTATCTATGGCCCCCTGGATGATATTGAATTACTATTAGAACCGGCCCGCAGGCCACAGCCGCCCGATGGTGTTTTGTACGCACAAATTCCCCACACTACATTCCCCACAATGCAACGGTAGCCCGCGAAGTCACTGCAGCGCGAAGCGTCGCGAGGGTCCGCGCGGCGAAAATGACGTAATCGCAGTGGCTCCGCCAGCGCAATGAACAAAGTCATGTTTGCAGGGTTCATACACCTTTATAAGGTGGAATTCAAGCACTTGTACGTCACTTTAAAGGTCCATTTCAATATTTTCCAGCACGTTAAACTTAAATATGTTAAATATTTATACATATACTCGAAATAATTCGCTTTTTATTCACATTATTTATTGGTTGTTTATTTTCCCCCAATCTTAACGTCTTCACGTTCTCTCATGTTTCGTCCTGGAATTACAACGTAATACAAGAGAACTGTTCAGTCAGACAGATATTTGTTGTGAAACGAAGTAGTTGCAGTTTAAAACATTTTCAAGTACTTTAGCCTAAATTGCAGCACTTTTCAAACCTGCAACACAAAGCAACATTAAAATTCGGAGTCGCGCACTATGGTCACTCGCGAAAGTATAAACCTAAATCAGCAGTCAGAGCAGACATCAACGTTCAGCTATCCCCCATCTCAAAAATGACTAAACGTAAGGTGGACACTGAGAACGGGTTTCAAGCCAGGTGGGAGGCAGAGTACATGTTCACGGAGGTAAAAGGTAAACCTGTGTGTCTTCATGTGATTTTTCTTTGAAGGAAGTTTGCTTTTATCTGTTTGCCTGTTGAAAAATGTTTTCACTTGAAATTACTGACAGATCCATAAGAAAATAGTGCTTTATTCATTTAAACATTAAATAATATACACTGTGTTAGGTCTTGGTTCAATAGGCTATGTGCAATCATTTCAATATGTTTTAATAAACATTGAACCAGTCCGGCCCTCGGCTTGTAGCAAATTTGTTTTTTTGGCCCTCTGTGTTTTTGACTTTGACATCCCTGGTTTAAACGATTCCTCGCCATCACAGCCAGTATTGTTATACTGTGCATAAATACCGCATTGTACCAGTACGTTTCATAACATCAATAAAAACTTCAATACTTTACCAGATTTTTTACCATTAAAGTGCAGTAGATAGATTTCTTATTTTATGTACTTTCATATATTTTTCTTTTTCAAAATAGAAATGTGACGAATACTCCCTTTTATAACAGAATTTGTATTCTTTTGTTTTCTTTATATTTTAATTTCCCAGTAATATAAATATTCTCACTCATTCCTATTTCCATGTTTGAATATTCTCAGTCTGTGTATAGGTACATTTGTCAGCCTTTCAAGAAATAGAGTTGTTCTATTAGTAATGGCAGTATTGAAATGAAATACAATTAGATAATCTTTGTTCTGCATTTACATAATCAACATGTATTTTTTAATCATTGTGTTTTAAGTTTGAAAATGTGCATTTTTATTTCTTTACCTAATACATCACTTTAAGCCAGTATCAATAGTCATCATTCATGCACAAATCAAGCCTTGAATATATTTCTGGCTTCATAAACATGACTATCAACATGCCCCCTCATTATGTTTTACTGCCCCCCCAAGCAAAGCAGTCCAGAACCGGGGCTGTACTTAATTGATAAAGCATATATACAATAGAGTACACGAAAAAACGGAATAAAATGTCATCAAAAAAGGAGATTACAAGATTGTTACCAGAATACTTAAGCTGTAGGAAACAAAAACCTTTTAACAATGTCATTTATTTCACTTAATAAGAAATCTTTCGTTAGTTGTTGACAGTGAGCTGTTTTCTACAGGTACTGTCAGAGATGAGCACCAGCATCATGTTTCTCTCTGGACACTGGGTAGTAACTGAGTAAATGAGTAAACCAAGCAGTACCGAAGATGTACAAAAACGACATATTCGATCTTAAAGACATATTCTACACGTAGGACGTAGCGGTGACCAAGCGAGTGGTCATGAAACAAATCGCAGTGGATGACCCATTGAACATAGTGCAGGTGAAATTGAACTGCGTGAACCTAACATGACATAAACTATTAAATGACTTTTAGTTTCCTGCGTGTGTGTTTCGAACACTAAAATAGACTGTAAAATGATACCACTGCGATATGCCTTTCCAAAATACGAAATTCTGCAAAAAAGGCAAAGCAGCATAATTAAAAATAAAAGAGTAAGTCTCTGTTCATAATCCCTTATTTGAAAGGCGGCCATGGTGGAGCAGTGTACAACAATGTTAAAAGTGCCGCTGAAATTATTCACGTTGCAAAACGTACGCAATCATTTTAAAACAAACTACTTCAACAAATACTCACGTGTTCATGGTGTCTGTTAAACCAGTATGTGCTCACTGGAATGCCTGACCAGTTTGATGGTGTTGCGTCCGTCTATTTAAAGATGAGGAAAAATGAATTTCCGCTACCTTGCTGTGGTCGCGTGAGCTGCGCAGACGCGCGTGCAGTTGCGCAGACGCGCGTGCAGCTGCGCAATCAAGTATGCGCTTGAGTGAACTTTTGATGAATTTCGATTTGCTTTGTTTTTGGCAAAGTGCTCAATTACAATCTTTTGATTATTTACTAGATTACGATCTCAATCCGTGTCGCACCTCACATCTATGTGGAGAGTTCTCTCTCTCTCTCTCTCTCTCTCTCTCTCTCTCTCTCTCTCTCTCTCTCTCTCTCTCTCTCTCTCTCTCTCTCTCATGCACCTTTCCACCCTTTACAAAATAAGATTGTTATGAAGCCTGATTGAATAATTTTGAGGACCTATAAAAATATGTTTTACTAAGCATGCAGGCCTAGTGCTGAGTAAAAAATATTTTGGAGTGCACTCATCGCCCTCTTTATTACAGCTACTGCCTTGCATGGATACCCACTGATTCATTAGAAGTCCATAAGCACAAGATCACTGCTGACTGGGTGGTGTGCTGTTCTCAACACAGCAGTCACCAGTGGCGTTGCAGTGGAAAGCTGGTGAGTGATGTGTTGGTGTGTCTAATGGTGACACAATGGTGTGTCTAGAGATAAGGGAAACCTTCCATCCCAAAATGTCAAGTCTCCAGATGGTTGCAAAGTCAACTTATGATATAGTTCTAATTTTTAAAATTTTAAATAAATATTTTATTTGATTTAAATTGTACAGCGGCTCTGTGACCACTCCTACTACAGTGCTGAGAAACAATCTCTCAATAAAATCCCAAAATCGAAACAAACAAACAATAGTGCAGTACTGTGTTCATTCAATTAAATGAAAAGTCAAACATACGCATAAACACATGCAGTAATAAACATAAGCACTGATGTCAGGTTGAACACTGAAGTAAACATTCATACTAGGAGGGTTAAAGACAACAGCTATGGAGCACAAGGATCAGAACAAAGAAGTGTTAACCTTTTCAACCTGTTGCCTTCTGGCAGACACTACTACTGGTCCATACCGGCCAAAACGAACAGACTCGGATAGTTTCTTTCCAAAAGCCATCACAACACTAAATGGGAATCTGCACAAACTGTGATTGTTGATTGTCTGCTTTATCTGTTGTCTGTTTGAGTGTGGGTGTGTTTGAAAATCCTTTTGCACAATAGCGCTTTTTTCTTTGCACACTAGTTTTTATTAGCAAGTCTCTAGTTTTTAGTCAATTCTATGTTTACATATTGCGCTGTGTGCACTTTTAAGGGGCAGTTTTTCAATCTCGTCATACTATGTATACTGTGTATGCTGTGTATAATGACAACGAAGGCTTTCTATTTCTATTCTATTCTTCTATTAAACTTCTGCCTGCAAGAAACCCAAGTTTGTGTGAGGGATGGGGGGGGGGGGGGGGGGGGGGGGAGTGGTGGCAGAAAGGAGTTTATTCCACTTTTAGTAGTGGCAGGAGGCGATTGTGTAATGTGTGAAACCTTCTTGGGTGCATGGGTACCTGCATGGGCAGTATGCAGCATCTGCCTGAACTGAATACTCCAGCCAGGTAAAACGTCCATACCATGAACTGCAGAATGACCTTTTTATCCCAGAGATAATGTGCGAAAGAAAACTGCATGAATGGTCTTTCTGGGTTTTCTGTGCCAGGGTCATTTGTCTGGAATGGCCTGTTGCCGTTCTTCTTCGCAGCTCTAATGTTCCCACAAACTTCAGTGTTATTGCTGACGTCGTCACTCACGTTTCACGTTTCAACTGGCTGAACACTGCTCGGTTCTGCTCGGGTTCTGCTCGGTTCTGCTCCCTAGCTGCTGTAGCTAACCCTCCTAATGCTTACTCCATTACCATAACCAACCATATCTAAAGTACATGGTGTCCACTCCCGTTTACGCCGGTTGTCCTCTTATTTTTTGGAAAAAATTTCGTATATCCACATCACACGGACCACAGTGAGCGGAGTTGTTTCTACGCTGTATGAAAGTATGAAAATACCATTTTCATACATTAAAGTCAGTGACCCGCCCCCCCCCCCCCCCCCCCCTCTAACTGTAATTGGCTAGAATGTTGCATTGCCTTCACTGATTGGTTGTATTGTATGTGTGACGCTGGGCGGCGGCAGACAGACGAGATGGGGGCTGTGTTCGAAATAGCCTACTACATACTACTGGCGTACTGATCGAGCCCCAAATCAGTATGCCGTATGCAGTATGTGACCAAAATGAAATTTTCCAGTACACGAAACATACCCGGATGACCTACTACTTTCGCAAAATATTCCAGTACGCAAACAGAGCTATCTTCGTGGTGTACTGCATCCCATCATGCAACGCTACGATCACGTGACCCCGTAGTATGCTTTGCTTTTGTCGCATACCAGTATGCAGTATCCAGTATATAATGAGTCCAATATGCAGTATCCAGTATGTAGTAATCTATTTCGAACACAGCCACAGAGTCCTTGTTGCGACAGACGTCATTTTTATTTTACGCACAGATATTGCGCAATAAGCGCACGAGTAACATAAACACGGCACACAACGTGCAGACTTAGACAACGACGAGCACAGGACACTGCGCGAGTGCACATTAAATAGAAACCGAGGTAGAAAAACAAACCGAGGTAGAAAAAAATAGAAAGATAGACTATTCCATCAAAAGTCACGAGTATCACTAGTACAGAAAGACAAATATAATGGAGGCTTATCTGCTCCAGATTTTCATTTCTATTACTTTGCAAATCATTTTCAATATCTTATTAAATGGGCACAAGGAGACAATCATCATAACCTGATTTGACAAAGAACACTGATGCAGTAATGAAATCTCCATTATGGCACTGCCATTGTTTAGTACTAAGATAATACAATATAAGTTAAAAAACCTTATTCTGGTGGAAATAAACACTTACAAACTATGAGATAACACCTAACTAATACTGTATAGGCATATGGTACAACCCAGGTTTCACAGTTCCTAAGTCGGTAATTATGTTTAACAAATGGAAAGACAAAGGCATCACACACCTAAAACACTAATTCAATAACAATACATTAAAACTCACCAATAATTAACGTATTTTGGCATAAAAAATATAAGTATTTAGAATTTAATCAAATAGAAAGTAGCCTAAAAACTAAATCAGTATAACAGACAACAATCTCAATTTACCAATAGACCAATGAAGCTTCTCTCCAAGTTATATGCACGGTTGCACCACATAAGAAAATAAAATTTTTTATTAGAAAGTAAAAGATCTCAAAGTCAAATTTATTTATATAGTGCTTTTTACAACAGTCTTTGTCACAAAGCAGCTTTATAGATGCTTAAGTTCAAGCTCCAGTGAGCAAGCCAAAGGTGATCGAGGCAAGGAAGAGGAACCAAGACTCAAAGGACAGACCTCGTCCTAATCAGCAGAGAGGGTCGATTTTTAGGCATTTTCATGTACAAAGGTGTGTAAATTAGGATGGACACCCGCCCATCAGCCACTCCCAGTCTACAAACATAAAATAGATGACAAGACTGCATATAACATCACAGTTTACCATTATACTCAATGCCTATGAACCCCAGATTTACACCTTTAAATAAGAAGGGAGGTATTTGATAAAATGCACAAATAGGTTTTCAGCCTTGCCTTAAAGTTAAGTTAAATTAAATTTCCATAAACTGTCTGAGTCTCGAACATTGACAGGAAGGTTAATCTATAGTGTGGGAGCTTTATAGCTAAAGGCTTTGCCCTGTGGTAGATTTGCTTATTTGAGGTATTAATAAAGAGCCTGGACCTTTTGATTTAAACAGACATTGTGGATCATCATGCAACATGAGTTCGCAAAGGCACTGTGGGGCAAGACCATTCAGTGCTTTGTGAGTTATTAGAAGTATTTTATAATAAATATATAATCCAACATGGGAGACAATGAAAGGTATCTAAAATAAATCAATCTAATTCTAATTTGAGCTATATGAATGAACTGTTTATGCTCTTAATGATACAGCCAGATAGTAAGTCATTACAGTAGTAAGATATTACTGTACTAAGGCATCGTAGTAGTAAGACATTTCAGTTGCATGAACTACCTTTTCTGCATCAAGTAAAGATAGTATCCCTGAGGTGGAAAAGGCTGTCTTAGAAATATTATTTTCATGAGCTTTAAATGAGAGATTGGAATTCATAATTATACCAAGGGCTTTAATTGTTAAAGATGGTGTGATTGGGAGACCATTGAGGTTTATTATATAATCAGAGAGCATATTTCAGGATGCTTGCAGGCCTAATAGAAGCACTTCTGTTTTGTCAGGATTAAGTGAGAGAACGTTCCTGAACATCCAGTATCTGATGTCATTTACACATTCTTCACTAAAATTAATCTGATATACAGTATGTCCTCTGATTTGGCTGAGACATATAGCTGAGTAGTATCTGCATAACAGTGAAAAACTAGCAAAGTATTTACATATAATTTCATGTTTAGGTAGCAAAACATAATGATAGACTAAATTCATTGACTACTAGAAAAAGAGAATAGGACAAAAACTAAGTAATAATAAAGACACATGAATATGAATATGTGAATGTGTATGCAAATAAGAATATTTATACATACAGTATATACAAATAGAGAGTAGCAGTAGCAGGAGAGCATACAGATTATTCCAGGATGATATTAATATATTCAAAATGTAATATGTACATCAGTGCAGGTAGCAGTACATTAAAGAGGAGATACTATAGGGTTGTTTGTTAAATTTAAGTTTAAAGTGCAAGGTGTCCACTGTGGTTATGAAAAATAACAAAAATTAAAAAATGCAAAAATACAGGTAATTCAAGGCAAAATTTGTTACGGAACAGCTCCGGACCCTTCCCTGTGGGCGTGTCATGATGTCATCTGCGTGCAGTTAAGTCCATGTTTGTACTTCCGTGGATGTGGGTTGTTTGTGAGCGTGTTCGTTTGTTACACCTGTGCCTTGTCTCGAGGTCACGTGGGTCTGTGTAATTCACCTATTTAATGTGCATTCGCGCAGTGTCGTGTGCTCGTCTTTGTCTAAAGCTACGTGTCTGTATGAGTGTGTGTGCGCTACTCTGACTACGCACGGAGCTTACACTGGTCGTTACCAATAAATGTTATATGTTTCACCGTAATCGTCTTGGTGCCTGCCTCCTACACCCGGACGTTACAGAAAGACGAGCCGAATAAAAGAAGGTATGCCTGGATACGCCACCAGGGCGCCTAAAGGTAGGAGAAAGAGCCAACGTCACCACAGCTCTTCTCCAGTCCGACGTCCCGAAGCCCCCGTCTCCGAGCAGGAGATGATGCAGAGCCCCATCTGCGCTTACATACTCTGCGCCGCTCGGAGTGCGGAAGACGCGGAGATGGCCGAACACCTCCGTCAGTCCGCGGTGCGTATATGGGAGGACCAACATCCCACCGCGTCCCTAGAGCCGCCACCCAGGACTGTGGGCGGTTGTGTTTCGGAGGTGGAGAGAGCCATGCCCCGGCGCGCATCCTCTCCCGAGCGAGTTCCTGAGAGCGCCGAGGAGAGGAGAGAGGAGGTGTTTTTCCAGGCGGCGTGGAGAGAGGGACTCCGCGCGATGACGCGCGAAACCAACCCCCTGGCCGAAACCAGAGAGGGCACGGAGGACCCGCTGGTCGTCTATGCGGGGATAGTACGTGCCAATCCTCCCGAGGACGAGTCCGAGGAGGACGGCTCGGAGGAGGAGGAGTATCCCCCCTCAGTTTGCTCAAGGAGCACTGTGTATTACGGGGGGGAGGGGGGCAGTCTCCCACCGTCTGAAGGCGGGGCAGAGGGGACGGACTACGAGGAGGAGGAGTATTCCCCGTCAGTGTGCTCAAAGAGCACGGTCTACTACGGGGAGGAAGACGTCAGTCCTCCACCGTCGGACTACGGCGAGGAGAGGGAAGACTTCAGTCCCCCTTCGTCACTGCACCCAGCCCCGTCGGGAACCGACAAGCAGAGCGAGGAGAGCGAGGGGGAGAGTCTTCGGTCGGTGAGTTCCCTCTCGACCGTATGCAAAGGGGGTGGGAGCGGACCGGACAGTCCGCCCACGTTGGAGAGTGGGGATTCCTGTGGGGAGGAGCCCATGGACCACTCCCGATGTGAGACCCCCGCACAGTCCATGGACTGGAGCGTGGCCGAGGAGGAGATGCCGGCGATGGACACCACCCCCGATACCGGTTCCAGAGGAGGCTGGTCTGGCACCAGAGGGGCCTCCTACGGGGGGTTCCCAGAGAGGGGGAAGGGGCGCCGGCAGGCTTATGGGGCGGCAAGCCTCTACGGCAATCCCGGAGGAGGGAGCCGCGGACCTGGGAGGATGGTTGCCGCGAGACCCGCCAGTCGTGCTGCCTCCAAGCGGGATACAGGTCGAGCTGCACCTCGCGCGTCCACCGATAGTGCTGCCACCAAGCGGGCGACCAGTCGCGCTGCACCTCGCGCGTCCGCCAGACGTGCTGCCCCTAAGCGGGCGACCAGTCGCGCTGTACCTCGCGCGTCTGCCAGAGGGGCATCCCCCAAGCGGTCGACCTGTCGCGCGTCCACCAGAAGTGCGTCCCCCAAGCGGTCGGCCAGTCGCGCTACACCCAGCGCATCCGCTAGCCGTGCGGCACCTGGCGGTGAACGGGCGGAACAGGCGGGAGGTGTACCGCCTTCTGCAGCGTCTCCAGCCCCCGGAGCTTTTGCGCCGCTACAGGCGTTGCCTCAGGCGGGATGCCTGGCTCCGGTTATGAATGTCTGTGTACCCGTGTTTGTGTCAGTCCCAATGTGTCTCCCGAACCCACTGTTCCCGTTTGTGCCTTGTGTGTTCAGCGTCCCGGTGTGCATGTTTGTGCTTGTGCCTTTGTTTAATGTTTTCTCCCGTCTTCCCAGGGAAGGTGTGCTAGAGCTGTTGGCGGCAGTTCCCGCCGTCGGGGGTGAGGGCTCTCGGAGGCTCGTGATCCCGGCGGTTCCGGACCTGCCCGTCGGGGTTGGTTCGGGGCTTTCCAGCTGCGCGGGACGCTCCGGGAGTAGCGAGCCCCTGGTGGGGGGTTCTGTTACGGAACAGCTCCGGACCCTTCCCCGTGGGCGTGTCATGATGTCGTCTGCGTGCAGTTATGTCCATGTTTGTACTTCCGTGGATGTGGGTTGTTTGTGAGCGTGTTCGTTTGTTACACCTGTGCCTTGTCTCGAGGTCACGTGGGTCTGTGTAATTCACCTATTTAATGTGCGTTCGCGCAGTGTCGTGTGCTCGTCTTTGTCTAAAGCTACGTGTCTGTATGAGTGTGTGTGCGCTACTCTGACTACGCACGGAGCTTACACTGGTCGTTACCAATAAATGTTATATGTTTCACCGTAATCGTCTTGGTGCCTGCCTCCTACACCTGGACGTTACAAAATTAGATATAGACAAAATGCAAAATGTTAAAAACTGGTCTTGACAACTCAAACGTGCAGACAATGCACAGTTAATACTATAACTATGCATGCATTCTGAAAATGCAGACCAAGTCACTGCTCTTCTGGAAGGACGTTATCACTAATCTATCTCTCTGTTTGAGGTGTAGCACTCCAGTGCAATTCTCCTTATGTCTCCTATGAGACCTCTCAACAATAAAGACCAATTAAAATCAAACCACCATTTTCATACATCATTGACCATGATTTTATATATCAGTTCTGAAATTTCCTCACTCCCAAATATTCCACAGTCAACTGTCAGCTGTATGAAAATAGAAGTGTTTGGGAATGACAGCAACTCAGCCATGAAGTGGTAGGACACGTAAACTGACGGAGTGGGTCAGCGGATGCTGAAGTGTATAGTGCGAAGAGGTCGCCAAACTTCCTGTCAATCGCTACAGACATCCAAACTTCATGTGGCCTTGAGCTTCAGATCAGCTCAAGAACAATGCACAGTGCTTCATGGAATGTGTTTCCATAGTCGAGCAGCTGCATCACAGCCATACATCACCAAGTGCAATGCAAAGCAATGGATGCAGTGGTGTAAAGCACGCCTCCAATGGACTCTAGAGCAGTGGAGGTGTATTATCTGGAGTGACTAATCGTGCTTCTCCATCTGGCAGAAATGTCTGGCTTTTTAGTTCCAGTGAAACGAACTCTGAATGCTTCAGGATACCCAGACATTTTGGACAATTCCATGCTCCTAACTTTGTGGTCCAGTTTGGAGCTGGCCCCTTCCTCTTCCAACATGGCTCAGAGTCTGATGTGGATGAACTTGACCTCAACCCGATAGAACATGAATAGGATGAATTAGAGTGGAGACTGAGAGCCAGGCCTTCTTGTCCAACATCAGTATGTGACCTCACAAATGCGCATATGGAAGAATGGTCAAAGAGTCCCATAAACACACTCCTAAATCTTGTGGACAGACTTCCCAGAAGAGTTGAAGCTGTTCTAGCCAATGTTATATTGAACCCTATGGCTTAGAAATTAGATGTCACTTAAGCTCACATGTCAAGGAAGGTAAGCGAATACTTTGGCAATATAGTCTGTATTAATTATATATATATATAATATTATATTATATACTTATTATGAGCTATATAGGGCTATACATTAACAATTACCATTATGAGCTATATATTAACAGAGCTATATATTAACAATTACCATTATGAGCTATATAGATCTATACATTAACAATTACCATTATGAGCTATATAGATCTATACATTAACAATTACCATTATGAGCTATATAGAGCTATATATTAACAATTACCATTATGGGACAACAAAACCAAATATTAAAAGAATGTCACAGACATCTACAGAAAGTAAATAAAACAAGAAAATTAACAAATTGGTTGTCAAAAAGTAACAATTTCATTTTCCATGCAGCCAACCATTATTAGGACAAAGAGAGAGCAGGCAAACTGGAAAAAGAAATGTGCTGAAAAGGTCAAACTGTCACTGGCCTTTGGCTTTCTTTATTCGTATGACAATAACATCCTCTCAGATGGTTAATTGGTTCTTCCCTCACTCTGGCCAGTTGTGCTTCAGAAAAACTGAGGGTGTTTGCAATTAATGAAACGGCACGCACTGTCTCAACATGTTACCTGCACGTCCATCTTCATGAATATTTGCTGATTTATGGCTCCTGGTTTTTCAGAGTGCTTAATTACTACCTGATTCCATTTTGCATTGCTTACTTATCTTGTTTTAATTCCGTTGTGTTCTGTTGTGTACTAGGGCCTCAAGACAGGAGAGAGAATGTGGGAGAAATTAAAATACAAAAATGGTGGTAATTATAGTACTACTTCCCCAGCCGGAAGACTCTGGTCCAGAAACCCAGAATCAGAATAAATGTAGCCATTGGGTTTAGTAAATTTTTAGTCAATTGATTGGAGTCGGAACAAAAGGAGGTGGACCAGTCGGGGTCAAGGGCACAGGGCTGGACACATAGGGGAACCTGGACTCAGAGGACAACAGGTGGAGGACAACAGGTGGAGAACAGGACGGGGACAAAGTGGGTGACGACCTGGGAAACCAAGATGGGCACAGGGACCTGGAGGAAACCACCAGACACAGACACAGGGACGGACACGTGGACACGAACAGACACACACAGGGACAGGGACCAACAAGAAACCAGGAATGGGACAGGGCAACAAAGGGAGTACAGGTAAGTGCAACATTTGACTGGCACGGGGATCGGAATTCAAACAGATAGGAACTGCATCAGTCTCAGGTCTACAGACGGGCAAAGCAGTCACTGAGGAGACCTGTGCAGTTAGAGGAGTGTTCATAGGGGCCGATGGAGCTGGTGGAGCCAGCGGAGGGTCCGCAAGAACCAGCAGGGACGGCTGACGTGTCGAAAGGGCTGGTGAGACGGCCAACAGGCCGCAGGGACCGGTTGCCGGGCAGATGGGACCGGTGGGACCAGCCGACGGGCTGCGGGGACCGGAGGGGCCAGCAGATGTGGAGCAAGGAGGACTGGGGTTAATAAAGACCTCTTCTGGGCCGAAGGGGCTGGCTTAGCTGGCGACCCCCTCCGGGTCACGGGGTCAGGGACAATAAGGGAGGTCCCAGGGAGTTTGGGCGACAAGGAGGCCCTGGAGAGCTTGGGCGACAAGGAGGAGACATCGCTGGAAGGCAGGGACACCGGTGGGACGTCGTCGGGGGGCGGGGCCGCCAAGCAGACGTCATCGGGGGCGGAGCCGCCAATCAGACGTCATCGGGGTGGAGCCGCCAGTGCAGCATCATCGGGGGGCGTGACAGTTGGTTGGACGTCGTCGGGGGCCGAGGCAGCTGGACAGACATCAGTGGGCGAGGAGACCAGGGTGATGCTGGCGGGCATGCAGGTCTGGGTGACGCTGGTGGTTCTGGCAGATGAGCAGGTGCCAGCCCTCTGGTCCACAATCCTTCCCACATGGCTGATGGGGTCGGCTTGCTGGGCCCTGAGGGTTTGGCATACCTGGTTACAGCTCCCTGGGGAAGCATTATAGGACACTCCCTGGACCATGGAGCAAGGGACTGGGCAGGAACCCCAGCAAACCTGGCACGTAACCTGGCAGTAAATCCAGCCACTGTCCACGTTTTATCTTGGCGGTTAGATAAAATTATGTCCGCCCATTGTAGTGCCTTTCCTTTTAGGAGGGATCAGAAAAAACAGCACAAGTGCGTTCTCCGGAGGTCTGGGGCAGGTAAGCAACTGACTATACATGTTGCACTCTAAGAAAAAGCTATCCGCGGTAGTAGTTTCCCCATTGTACTCCTCTGGGCAGCTAGCTAGCGAGGTAAGACCAATGGGGTTACCCTTTGAGATTTTAATGAGAAACGCCTGAAGGTTACTCAGTCTCTCACTGAAGTATTCTTTGCCATGGTTTACCAACGGGTTAACAGGACTGAACTCTTGCTGTGTCAATTTAATTGGGTTGGTCATTTTGTAACGTACGACGTAGGCAGGGGTGATGCAAATGCAATGTAATGAATATTTATTAAAAAGGAAACAACACAACACAGGAGGCAGAGAGAGACTACACTAAATACAGAAGGGGTAATACAGTGAGACAGCAAATACAAGACAACTAAATGGAGACGACAGGTATGGGATCATAACAAACCAGAATGAGACTAACAGAAAAGGGGCGAACCATAAAACAACGAGGGGAACAACGACTAACCGGAGAGAGAGAATAGAAACAAAACCAGACAACTGACAAGAGACTTAACCCGACAACAACTGAACACAGCGATGAAAAATTTAACCAAATAGCTAACTAGACACAGAGGAATATAACCAGACCCTCCAGAAAGTCGCGATGTTGCGATTTGCAACTTCAACGCAACTTCAAGCAAACCCCGCGAATTCAGGGCGGTGTTGCAACTTCAGCCAATCACAGCAACTTTCCCGCAAATTTGACCAATCACTGATGTCGTATTGATGTGACGTCGACAAACTCCCGCCTTACTTC
Organism: Brachyhypopomus gauderio; assembly: GCF_052324685.1. Lineage (NCBI taxonomy): Eukaryota > Metazoa > Chordata > Actinopteri > Gymnotiformes > Hypopomidae > Brachyhypopomus > Brachyhypopomus gauderio. The sequence continues at coordinate 510,485 of NW_027506868.1, forward strand.
CGTATATTCACCGTATTTCGCCACGCCCACTTTCATGTGTATGTTTCTTCCGCCTTTGTGTTAGAACTTCCGGTCAGCTATTTTTGCATTAGTGTACACTACTACATTTTAATGATTTTTTTCATAAAATAGGCATTCTTGTCTATTTACTTCTTTACTTCCTAAAATTACAAAATGAATGCAAGGAAAAGATGTGGCCACTGATTATAAAATAGTTACTTATCTGATCACAAGCACCCGACACGTTTGCTTCATCGGAGCTTCATAACCGAGCCATGTCTCGGCATAAGGGTGATCTGGTGTTGGTTTCCCCTCCACAAAATGATAAGAGAAGACGTATGGACGTTTGGGTGGATATTTTAAATTTAGCGCCTTCAGCCTTATACGCAGGTCCTCTTCGTTGGAAGCCCGGTTACCTCATCAGCTCTGAGGGAGACACACTGCTACACCTTCGTGGTGCGCGGTGTGTTTACAAGCAGCGAGCCGCTAACACTTTTAAAACCGGCGTAGTGGAAAACGGGAGACTAGCGGCATGAAGTGTCTGTGCTGTTGTGATTGTACTTTGAGTCTCGTTGGTGAGACGCTTCTGTCACACGTTTGGAATAAACCACATACGAGGTGCAGCAAAGGCACCGCAGACGACTGAGGGAGCTTCAAAACTACTGACACTGTCTGTTCTCTTCTTCCTAAAGATGAGCGCAGGTCAGTGGCGTTGTAATGAGTGTTAATAACGGAGTTTATACACTTTTCACATAGAAAACAACAGTTGCGTACATAACAGAGCTCGTAGTGTGCTCCAAACGTGACAAAGTCCTGAAGCATATCACGCCATATGTTTATATCAAAGTTTGTGCTTGTTTTTTTTTACTTAATACTTAATTTGTGTCCATTTTACATCCGTCCCGCTAATAATTTACACCCCCCCCCCCCCCCTACACTTGGCCACCTCTGCTCTAACTGAACATATTATGCTAGTCATATTGTGTTTGTTGTCGTTTTGCTTGTAATCGGTATCAGCGTATACGTAGCACCGGAAGTTCGAACACAAAGTCAACCAATATGGCCCCGCCCAGCGTTGTCAGGAAAATAGCGTGAATACGTTCAAGAGGAGCAGACTGAAAGCAGCATGAGCGACGAAAATAACGGCAAAAAGATCGGGAAAAGCTGTATACCGGTACACTACATGAAAGCGGGGATAAACTGTCCAGATCCGACCCGCGAATTGATTATCTATGGCCCCCTGGATGATATTTAATTACTATTAGAACCGGCCCGCAGGCCACAGCCGCCCGATGGTGTTTTGCATGCACAAACACTACATTCCCCACAATGCAACGGTAGCCCGCGAAGTCACTGCAGCGCACGCAAGTGGCGAGGGTCTGAGATAAAGTTTATAAGTTTAAACTTTAAACTGAGATAAAGTTTATTTATCTCTGATCCATATCTATGAGTTACTAGTTCGCTCTGGCGCCAACCACTGGCGATCGATCTCGATATAATACTTAATTTGTGTCCATTTTACAGGCCGCCCGGTAACAACTTACGTTCGCTAACCCCGCCCCCCCCGTCAACAATTAATGTTCGCCACCCCCTCCAGGTTCAAATCTCACTTCAAGCGATCTTGAAAAGTTGGCAACCCTGAATAAATAGGTAAATAGATAATTAAAATGGACTACTAAATAGAGGAAACCATACAACATTTACTCCCTATTGTAATGTACTCACAAAAAAGCAAAAACACACCGCAAATTCCATCGCAATTTTTTTGAAAAACACCCGCAACATCAAACATTTTAGCCCGCAACAATCACAAAAAAGGCCCGTGAAATCCTGGTGGGACTGTATAACCAGAGTTTAACATAAGCAATAGGGAAACGAACCACAATACAAATATGATAAATGAGACACATAACACAGAGCGGAGCAGAAGGGCAATGGGGGGAAACATAAACTAATAGAAATAACCAGAGAACAAACCAGGAACATGAATCAGGTGAAATGAGAAACAGGGAATACAACAGGTATGAAAGCAAGGGAAGACTCATGCATAATGACCGACACAGAGGAGTGAAACAGAGGAGATTATATACACTGAAACAGGGGAGCGAAACGAGACACAGGTGCGAGCACTGAGGACACTGAGCACTGAGGACAGATCTTTTTTGTGATCCACCTGTTCACTGTAATGTAAGTCAGGGCATGAGCATGTGTTCAGAAGCTACATTAGGTTTTGATCATTTTGATCATCTTCTTCACTCTTAATGCTGGGAGAATATGCACTTTTAAATCTAGAGTTCGAACAGAGCTGTCCTCTCTGAAGTGGGGGTTTTTAAATCTCTGGTGTGCCCACTGTTTTGAGATGACAGCAAGAGTATTAGTCACCACATTTATGCACTGACTACAGACACTGAGAGCACTGTTTCTTAGAACAAAGGACAGAAACTTCTCTCCTACCTTCAGGACTCTGAAATATAAAAGGTGTTGGTTTTCTCACTATGTGCCACTTTCCATGCTGAAAGCTGAAAAGCACTTTCCAGTAAGAAGCATACTAAGTAACTGCAAAGTGATTTTATCAAACAGGCTTTTGAGGAATGAAAAGTCACACACACACACACACACACACACACACACACACACACACACACACACACACACATACACACACACACACACACACACACACACACACACACACACACACACACACACACACACACACACAGGTAGAGAAATAGAATAATAGCTACCATAATTGTTCTAGGCATTCTGCTTATCATGATCTTGCTTCATACATAATGGAAAAGGGGACCATGTACCTATAAGGCATTGTCGAACACCTCTTCTATTGCATATATATGATTGCCGACCAATAATAAGCCAAAATATAGCTACACTTTCTGGGTTGTATTTTGAATTGAAGGACAGTCTACATGAAGTCTGTGTTACTGGAATGCAGTGCCTGGAGAGAGACTGTATTGTCTCCTACTTTAACAAATTATAAAGTGGAAAGTTTACCTCTCTGCCCACAAACAAACATCAGCAGGATCACATATAATCAGACACATAAATGTGCACTGGAGACGTCTTAGAGCAGGTTGAGCATAATAATAGCCTGACTGTCTTTTCCTTTATTGCTCTCTATTAATATATTTCGCTCTATGGAAACAGCTCAGGATGCTTTCTGGAACTTTCTTTTGTTGGCATAAAACAGTTTTCAAGGAAACTATGCTGCCTGTAGCATTTTAAAATGGTTAGTACACAGTCAGCACATAACCCCTAACACTCCAGAGTTCTTTCTTCTAACAGTACGTGTTACCTGTCACACTCTGCCAGGGCCGCTTGAATTAGGCATCTGTATAGAAACAAATGAAGAGGCACAAAAGGAGAGTGAGGCTTAATACACTCACTATTTCAGCAGAACATTTAACACAGAGAATAAACACATTGCCATACTTGGGTGAAATTATCACAAGGTGGGAGGCAGGACTCCATCACATGGACAGCTAGAAATGGAAAGAAAGGAATATAAGCGTATTCCTCTAACTGCGTAAGGACAATAGAGAGGAGTGGGCTGATAACGTCCACAGAAGTGCACTGGAGAAGAACAGAAATGTCAGCGCATGTGTTTCTGATAACCAAAAGGACGGCGATGCTGATTACTGAAGCCACTGGACTTCACTGGCAAAGTATAGCGAGAGCATTTTGTTTACTAATGAGAAGCTGTCAGTGGTAATTATAATGTTTTTCATTAGTCATGCAAAAGCTATCATGACAGTGGCAGTCATTTATTAATTATAACTGAACTAGACAAGGAGTGCAGGCTATATTGAGTGTGATTGAAATCTTCCCTGCTCCCTTTTCTTCAACACTGTGGAGAACGGTATGCTTGATGTGATGCATTGTAAGCAAATGCAATTAAATTAAAAGCAAATGCTGTTTTTGGTTCAGTTCTGGCTTTCATTAACTTGAATTAAAACATGGCATGCTTGTTTCATTAACATTTCATCAACGATGGTGCTACAGTGACTGGTCAGAAGAGGAGCAGATTAGGTAGAGATATATCATGGTGTATAAGAAAGACACGAGTGCAAAGTCCCTCAATATTCTAATGGTTAGCCAAGCCAATGTACCTAATGACCAGCCAAGAAATGACAAGCACAGCAACAATCACTTGGCGTAATTTCAATGCATTTAATCAAGTGTGATTCCTGCCATCTCAATTAAGGTGCCCCTCACTTTTGCTACTAGCATGACGTAATTACAGCTACTCATTTGTATTATGAATAATCTTCAGTAGCCATATGTTCTAAATCTAGGAAGATTTTGCTTTCAAAATCAGTGAGTGAATAGAACTCTTTCAGAGAAGCAATCACCACAATTTTATGAGGATTATATATAATATTATACTTATATTATTATTAGTGGTGGGCCGTTATCGGCGTTAACGGCGTTCGATAATATGATACTCTTATCGGGCGATATAAAAATATCGCCATTAATCTATTCTTAAAGTTGGTTTGGGAACTGGGTGAAAATAAGTAAGCAAACTATGATGACATTCAACTTGATAGTTTAGCTCGGTTGTATTCCTAACCAAATTGCACAGTAGGGGCGAGAACGAGTTTTCAAACCTGTGAATTACCACAGCAAATGTGCTTACATGGATGCAGCCACTAAACCGCCAGTTTTGCTTCATGGAAAATTCATTTTAAGAAGCTTCCTAATGGAGACATTGACAAGACTAAAGTTGTTTGCACCTTAAACAACGTGGAATTAGTTTATTGTAGGAGTTCTACCAGTCTGAAGTACCATTTAAACGCAAAGCACCCATTTGCTAATGCTGCTGACGCTGGGTCAAGCACTGATGCAGCCCAGGGGAAGAGTTGCCGCCGCCGAAAACAGGTTATCGAGCCCTTGTACTAAATGTTGGCTTACATTTCACATCTCATGTTTAGCTGAATAAACATGTTATCAACCCTTTTTAATGTACAGTATGTAGGCTTACAAATTCATGTTTGACTGAATATGGCCTCTTAAAGTATGTAGGCTTACAGTAATATTTTCATGTTTAACTGAATAAACCGTTGAACACGAGTACATTTTATTGTGCATGTTTCTTTTCTTCAAGTATCAAAGTAGAACAGCTTTCTCAAGCAGTCATTGATGCATTTTGTAAACAGGAGATGAGCCCCTGGTCTAATGCACCCTCTGTATTAAGAAACCCCATCTCAAAAACTGACTTTTAATCATTACTTGGGTAGCACGCACATTCTGAATGAGCCATTTTAATCTAGATTAATCTAGATTAATTTCAAGATTTCAGTGAGATTAATCTAGATTTAAAAATGTATCTATGCCCACCCCTAATTATTATACTTTACATATTGCATAGTAATAACATATATTCCACAGAAATCCAAAGAAACTTAAAGCCTAACTGTGAACTATGTTGTCACTTCTGGTGCATATTCTGATAAGCCCAGATATGTAAGAATTGTCATGTCTTTTGTAACCTGATTAATGCAAAAATCAAACATTCGCAAAAGATCTTCATGTTCATTAATTAAATCAAATCAAATCAAATATGTTTGTATAGCGCTTTTCACAACATATGTTGTCACAAAGCGCTTTACAGGATTTACAAGGTTAACAATACTATGGGTCCAAATCCCTAATGAGCAAGCCAAAGGCAACAGTGGCAAGGAAAAACTCCCTAGATGGTGGGGAATAGGAAGAAACCTTGGGAGGCATAAAAAGAACATCAAAGGCCCAGTATAACCCCACTCATCTCATTCTGGAAGCTTGAACTCAGGGTAGAATAATGTTTATTTGTCTGATAAGTCTCTTCTGTGGATGGCTTCTAATTCTTGCACATCCTGCTCAGGTAACCCTTCCCAGACAGCATAGCAGGCCAGATGAAGGTGAACATCAGACCGAACATCTGGTGGAAGTCCTGCATGCTTTGCCACCCTCATGTAATGTATGAGTAGTTGGATGTCTTTGTTGATATAGGAAATATGATTATCCTACATCAGGGTGTAATGATATCCTCGATAGGAATCTGAACACCTCAAATCTTAAAATACTTTACATGCTTCACCTCCTGCAGGGGATATGAGGGAAGATCAGAGCTGTTGGAAGGCTTCCTGAAACTGATTTTTGTTTAAGCTTTGGTTGAGAGGCAAGCTGCTGGCATCTATCCAGGGAGCTTAGTCAAGGTCAGATCATCTATCCAGGGAACTTAGTCAAGGTCAGATCATCCACATCCTGGATGGGTTCAACACCTTAAGGAAGAATCTGATCTACTGTATTCTTACAGAGAATAGAAAAACAAGGGGACAACAGTCAACCTTGAGGAATGCCAATTTGTCCAACTGTGCCAAGAACATACAGTTACCCCAGTATACAAGCTGTTGCGTCCTCATTACATAGCTATGCAGGACCAGCCATAGATTTCTGGGAACACCAAAGGAGGCTAATGTAGTTAGAGGTTGGCCATGATCAATTGTATTGAGGCCATGAAGTAGTCGATACATGCACTGTGATACATGCACTGTGTTATATGCACTGTGGTACATGCACTGTGATACATGCACTGTGATGTTCATGTTGGGCACTGCATCAGCTGTATCCTGATAACCTTGCATGGCAGAAATAGCATAGAGTAGAAATAGTCAATATAATAATATAACAGTCAGTATAATAATATAATACACTCAGCAGCCACTTTATTAATAGGTACACCTTGCTAGTACTGGGTCGGACCCCCTTTTGCCTTCAGAACTGCCTTAATCCTTCGTGGCAGATTCAACAAGGTACTGGAAACATTCCTCAGAGAGTCTGGTCCATATTGACATGATAGTATCACACAGTTGCTGCAGATTTGTTGGCTGCACATCCATGATTTGAATCTCTTGTTCCACCACATCCCAAAGGTGCTCTATTGGATTGAGATCTGGTGACTGTGGAGGCTATTCGAGCACAGTGAACTCATTTTCTTATTCTAGAAACCCATCTGAGATGATTCGTGCTTTATGACATGGCAAAATATCCTACTGGAAGTAGCCATCAGAAGATGAAATGAAATTAAATGTGCCATATTTGTCAATTGTGAACTTACACCCCAATTGAAATTTGTCCTCCGCATTTATCCATCTGTGAAATTAAAACAGACACAAAAACACACACTAGTGATTACTAGGGGGCTGTGGCGCACACGTGCCCAGAGCTGTGGGCAGCCCTAGCCTGGCACCCGGGGAGCAGTAAGGATTACATGCCTTGCTCAAGGGCACCTCAGTCATGGCCTCAGGACTGGGAATCGATCCCACGACCCTCCGGTCACAACACCAGTTCACAGACCACAGGGCCATGACTGCCCCTGTACACTGTGATGGGTACACTGTGGTCATAAAGGGATGGACATGGTCAGCAACAATACTCAGGTAGGCTGTGGCATTGACACAATGCTCAATTGGTACTAATAGACCCAAAGTGTGCCAGGAAAATATCTTCCAAGATTGAGACTGTGTCAAAGTCTCAGACACATTCTGGAAGGTTATTCCATAGTTGGGGGGCCTTATAAGAAAAGGTTCTTCCCCCTGCTGTTACCTTATTAATTGTTGGAAATAATAAGAGGCCAGCACCCTCTGATCTTAGTGGACGTGGTGGTTCATAATAGAAAATAAGTTCCTGGAGGTAATCAGGAGCAAGCCCGTGCAGTGCTACTCTTAAGTCAGTAGAAGAAATCAATTCGGAATTTAACTGGGAGCCAATGCAGGCCTGATACGACTGGTCTGATATGATCGAATTTTCTAGTTATTGTGAGAACTCTGGCTACAGCATTTTGAACTATTTGATGTTTATTTAGATTCCTATTTGAGCATCCTGACAGTAATGAGTTACAGTAGTCTAATCTGGAGCTAACAAAGGCATGTACCAATTTTTCTGCATCACATGATAATGCATTTCTTAGCTTGGCAATGTTGCGGAGATGTAGAAAAGTTATCCTAGTAGTATTATCTATGTATTTATCAAATGATAGGTCAGAGTCGAGTATGTCGCAGAGATTTTTGGCAACTGAGCCAGGTGTAATGGGGTAGTCTGTGAGAGTTAGCATTAGATCTGGTATTTTCTGTCTTGCTGCCTTTGGGCCCAGAAGGAGAACTTCCGTTTTGTCCCCATTCAGCGAATCCAGCATTTAACATCTCTTACGCAGACCTCAATTTTTCCTAAATTAAGTTTGACATAAGTTTTGGCTGATATGTAAAGTTGAGTGTCATCTGCATAGCAGTGAAAATTGACACCATGTTTGTTTATAACTATGCCCAATAGTAGACTATATAATGTAAATAATAGTTGTCCTAAGATGGAGCCTTGCGGGACTCCATATTTCACTTTTGTGCATTTGGATGGAATATTATTGAGCTCTACAAACTGATAGCGATTAGTTAAGTAAGAATTAAACCATGAAAGAGCTGTGCCTGAGATTCCAACCCAGCATTCTAACCGTTCTAGCAGGATCCTGTGATCTATTGTGTCGAAAGTTGCATTAAGTTCCAGAAACACTAGCAGAAATACATAGCCTTTATCTGAGGCAAGAAGTATATAATTGGTTACTTTAACTAGGGCTGTTTCAGTTTGGTGGGCCTAAATCCGGTTTGGAACATTTCAAATATGTGATTCCTATGCAGATATGAGCATTATTGTTGGGCTACAACTTTTTCTATGATCTTGGATATAAATGATATGTTCGAAATGGGTCTATAATTAGATAGAACAGTTGGATCAAGATTTGGTTTATTGATCAGAGGTTTAATGACTGCTAATTTACAAGATTTGGGCATGTGATCTATTGTAATGGATGAGTTAACTACCTTTAGAAGAAGTTCAGTCACAACTGGTAATACCTCTTTTAGTAATTTTGAGGGAACCGAGTCTAGTATGCAAGTAGTACAATTTAATGATGAAATTATTTTCTCCAGTTCTGATTGTGGAAGTGGATGAAAAGCTTCAAGCGTTTCTCCTAATGTAAAGTAGTGTTACCATATGTGACGCGCGGGCAGGGCGAAGGACGAGACACGGGAATCCTTGTTTTCCAGGCAGACGTCACTTTAATAACAAAGAGATTGCGCAATAGCGCACGAGCAACACACACGATTCACACAACGTGCAGACTTAGACAACGACGAGCACAGGACACTGCGCGAGCGCACATTAAATAGACAGACCACATTAGCCCCATGTGATTACGAGACGATTCACATGTGAGACACATTATTCACACAACACAGCCTTCACCACAGAGTTCCGCAGACGCAGACAAAGCACGTGGACAACGTTTACACACGCCCAAAAGGGAGGGGCCGGGGTCCTCAACGTGACACCATACTTCTATCTCCTATTATGTTTTTTTGTTTATTACATTATATGGTCATTTATTCTTAATATGAAATGTTTCACATGAAACCTCAATTGCAAGACATTGATCGCATGATATTAAGTTTGTCTGTATGAGTTTGTAAATGGCAGCCCGTGCCCTTTTGTAGTGTGTACATACTATTTCTCATCAAACTGATTAAATTCAAAATATATACATCTGCCATATGTTGCCACCCCTCAAAAATTCCTGCCCCCCTCTCGCCACCCCATGAATATTTTTCTAGATCTGCCCCTGCTGCCATGTGATTGGCTGATTCGACATTTGCGTTAATGAGCAGTTGGACAGGTGTACCTAATAAAGTGGCCGGTAAGTGTATAATATACTATAATATAATATACTATAATATAATATAAAAGTCAGTTTGTTTCCTATTGTGTCTTTGGCTTGCACATGATTTCAGTTTTTTTATGCTGGCTTTAGTATCAGGACAGGCACCATATTCATTTAAAAAGATGTAAAATTTTATATTAAAACAATCATTTATCCTGTTCTCTGTTACTATAAAGACAGAATGCAAATCTGCTCTCACCTGGCATCCTCTGAGACCCACACTATAAAGCACTTAGATGCCTTTTCAGCATTTGCCAAGCTAAATGTTTTCTTTTTTTGCCAGAGTAACCATTTTGCAGAGTATGGAGTATAGCATGTAAATACAGGCCAAAATCCCAGATTGTCCTTCAGTCTAAAGAATATAAATATGTTCAATAGTTACTTGTCTTCCACCTGTTACAGCCTACTTTGACTTATTATTGTAATAAATGCTATTTTTCTCAGGTTTTTCTGAGATCAAGCAAAAAAGGTAAAAAAAAAAGTTAAAAAGCATACACAGCTGCCTCTACTTTAACTTCCAAAAAGTCGGCTGGTCAATCTGCAGAGATACAGAAACATCACAGTTAGAAACACTGTGATCATCAGAAAGTGTAAGAAGTTTTAAATTAGCTGTACTGTACTGTAGCTCATCTGTACTATTACAGGATCCAGTCATGTTTGACTTGAGCTTCATCTGCATTCTCGATAGCCGCCTAATTGGGGCGATGCAGAGCACTTTCCAGGGCAGTACGTGGTCTGGCTGGGCCTAACAGTGCTGTACTAATGATGAAGCTTGAGCTTCTCATTATAGTTTGGGGAGAGCACTGCCATGGTTAACTCCCAGAGGCAGTGAATTTGCATAATTCAGAATTTACAGGCAGCACCCTGTAATTCAAGGATGTGATGATTATTCTATTATCTTCATCCATTGCATCCTGACAATGTCTATGATATGATAATTGCAAAGGTGTGCGTTTGAGAGCTGGCTGCTTCCCAGGAAAAACAAGAAGTGAATGATTCAGTACATGACATGCATTTGAATGGTATTCATGGATATTGGAATGCACTCTTTCCCATGACAAAGAATGATGCATTCTGTGCATTGTCTATGAGTGTTGTGAATGGAGGATAATGTTATATGCTTTATATGATAATATTTATATGGTTGTGAATGGTGTACTTTGTAAAGTATATTTTTAAAGTATTGCTATATATGTTTAGGCCAGAGTTATAATACATTATTCAACATGCTGAATAGAATGAGTTCATTTAAGGAAAGCAACGTTTGCACAACATTTTGTTCTATCCTACTATGTATTTATTTATTATTGCAGGATTTCACCAATCTTGCCTTAGCAATAGTAGAATAATTGTTGTGGGGTGTTGAAGAACTATTAGACCTGTTCTATTATAGGTCTATCTGAAGGGCTGTAATTGGAGCAGCTAACAGGAACCCACTGTGAAGTGGAAATGACAAATAACAGATGGAGTAAAAGCAAAGCCAACAAAGGACAATCCTTCTCTCTCTCTCTCTCTCTCTCTCTCTCTCTGTCTCTGGCTCTGGCTCTCTCTTTCTGGGACCTCCTTTCTACCTCTCTCTATTTCTGTGTTACTCTCACTGTCTGACTCCTTCATTATAATTGCTTTCTCTCTTTCCCTCTTTATCTCTCTCTGTCTATCTCTCACTTTCTCTATCTCTCTCTCTTTATCTCTCTCTCGCTGTCTATCTCTCTCTGTCTCTGTGTTGCTTGCCCTTATTGTTGTGTTCTCGCTACAAAGCATTGCTTCATATGAGGTCATGTCACTTCCTCACATGGCTTTTGATTTTTTTTCCTGGTGGGTAAAGAACCATGAAATGGTGCAGCTGCTCAAGTGGCTGTCAATCTTTAGTCCTTATCAGCAGCTTGTCATTGGCTCACTGAAGTCCTTTCCCTCCTCCTCAAATGAGAGAATCCCTCTATTGAAACTAAGATGCACACTTTCTCAGCCCTGACAGTTTCACTATGGTATACATGGCATAGTTGTCAGCAATGTCAGCCATATTGTTAATTCTGACATTTAAAAGATTTATGGCATTCCTGAAATGACCTACACATCACTGTAAATTTGTCTGGTCTTTGTGTCAGTACCCAATAATAACTGAGTGCCCACAGTTTGTGAGTGGTCTTTAGAATCCATTCATAAACTGGCCCTTCCTGCTCTGTAGGTCTAATGTGACATCATTCAGGACCTGTGTATTACAGAAAATGAACTTATGCATAAAGTTCATTGACTTGTGTTAGTGTTATGTTGTTCAATGTTTCTGCAGAATAAGCTCTGTGTGGATCTTTATTGGCTCCCCACAGACTTCATTCTGGGTTTGAGAAGCGGGATCGGGGCCTTAGTATTTTTTAGCAATCCCTCTATTACAAACAAATCTAACTTAAAAACTAAGCATTACAGACAGTTACGTACAGGAAATAGCCTGCCAAGAGACCAATGAGATGTGGAGCCAAAACGTCAATCTTCATGAACTTTAATTCCCCTGTCCTGTTACTATCACAGACTTGTTCAGAGATACTTGACACGTTGATATAAATCCATGCGGTGTAATATTTATGGAGTGCTCAGGCACATGGGGGATCAAGGTGTACTGATTCTCTCGCATTTGCTCTTGAATCTAGAGCCAGTGGCATAGCAAAGAGTCACTTTCATCTGCGCTGTGTGCAGCCCTCTGTTTGATCTTGGTCTGTAGGCTTGTTTTGAATGAACACAAGCAGCAGCAGGTCTGTCATTAGCCCTGCCACTTTTATCTGCTTCAAAGCCGCTCGCTGGACAATGGCAGAAATCAGAATGTAAACAAATGCCGGTTGTTTACAATTTGGGGTATACGGTACAGGCCATGGGAAATTGATAATAATGGTGATGTCTTCAAAGTTCTGCTTGAGGATGACTATGTAGCTTATGGCAAGATAAATTTTTGACTAGCCTGAGATCTGGTTATTTTCTACAGGAATGTTATTTGGCCAAGCGTTTTCAGGATTTATTTTTTAATCTAAAGATAAAATTTAAAAAGAGAAGAAGAAAAAGAGAAACATGCATTTTAGTAAGGACTTTAAGTGCTTAATTGAACTGTCATTTCCTGGGATGATGATGTTTGCATGTCTAGCAGTGTTCTAGTCCTCCTGCTGGACATGAAAGTGTATTTTCCAAAACAACTGATCAAAACCATTTTCACCTTCTCAAATGGAAAATGTAGGGTATCTCTAAAATTAACTCCATGGTCATTTAGCAATATTTTGCAGGGTAACATCATTGATCTTTGTGTGCTTTTATGAAAATGGAGATGAGATTGATTCATGGCAGTTGGCTATGCAGAGAGCTATTCAGCTATCCTAGAACTCACCATATTTCTTGCTAAGCTTGTTGCTTAGCTACCAACTATTTCCATGTTTCCATATGTTAACAGTCATTTACCTCTTATCCTATGCCGATGGCATCTTTTACATTACATGATCAATTTTGTTACAATTTCATTGTACTTAGTTTCTAATTGTTAGAAATTTGGGTCTTGATCAGGTCAAGGTCAGAAGTTTCAGAAAACCAAAGTCACTTCATATAAATCAAAATGCTGAAAGAACCAGTGCCTGCAAGGATAATGTAAACTAGAGAATGAAACATGTGTGGTTTTCTCACCTGTTTATTTAGAAGAATGGGATGGCATTGGTGAATATAAGTTAGTAGTAAACTTGAAATATTCACATTATTACAACTGATTTGTAAATTCAGCATTTACAGTCTGCAGAGTGTGGAGAGAAACTCAGAATGTGATGAAAATGGAGAAGGGATGAAAGATCTTCCCCAACTGCATTAGTCACTTGCCCTCCTGGTTATGTACATGTGTACATGTGCATGTGGGAAATTCAATCTGCACATTTGTGTTAGTTTCTATGTTCCAAGACCATTATACACAGAGAACTACATAGTCCACTTGAGACGTTTGAGAGTTTCTTTAATTAACAGATAAAGTGACTATAATAACAGCGATAATACATAACAGCCATAAACATTGTTAATTAGCATTAATTAAACCTATAAAAGAGAAACAACACCTTTAAAGGATATGAAAAACACATCTAAAATAATCACTTATATTTCTAGCTAGATAAAGCACCACACACCCGATGCACCTACCAAACGTTTCTGTGCTTATCTTGGAACAACCTGTTAATGGAATACAAATCTCATCCGTGCAAAACAGAAGAACTAACCCTCATTAGTTGGGAAACAAACAGTGTTTTCCAGGCGAAAATACTAAAAGAGTGTGAGCAGCTCCATATCTGGCCCAGCGCCACCTCCTCACCACCACAGAGTGAATATGCTGATGAAATTACCTTCATTGCCACCGTGCGCCCTGGTTATGCATGGACGTCCGAATCACTGATCCCTCCGCGCAGATGTTTAAGGATTTAAACGTATGGGGGTCCAGATATTAATCAGTACACTGAGCTCCACAGTAGTTCATGTTTGCATAATGAATTAAGAAATGAAAGCTGGGAGCTGCTGTTCCTGCCGTTCCTGCCGTTTCTGTCCATACGGAGCTGTGTCCTATTTCCCAGATGACATTTATCACGGCCGACGCCACTTGGAAAAATTTTAAGCAGTCAACAGTGGCAGCAGTGCTTAGAGCTACGCTTATTGTAAAGAAATGAATGTATTTAAGGAATAGTTTAATCAAATAATTATACAAGCCTGCAGTAGTTTGACCATAATGATATGTTTATTGGATTTGGTGAATGCTGTGAAAATGAAATCATCTGGAATCATCTGAGATTGGGACGTTTGTTTCCTGAATAAAGTGTGAGACAGCTCATTTGTATATTGCAACCTTCTGCAATATCAGTTCTGCAAAGGCCAATACTGTGATAACAACGGAAAAACAAAATATAGTACAATCTTCACACACACACGCCTGCACTTTGAAATAAAAAAATGGTTTTTCCCTCATGGTGAATAATCAAGTGTCCCCATAACATCAGATATTTCATGGTTTTCATGCTGTGCACACACACACACACACACACACACACACACACACACACACACACACACACACACACAACCCCTACAGCATTAGTCTGATTTGTGTAGCGTAGACGCGTGTATGGGTGTGGAGAGCTGTGATACCTGTGAGAAGGCGTGTGCTGCGGCTGTTCCCACTGCAGGGCGGATAAAGGGCTGAGAAGAGGATGCACCAGGCCAGGAGAGACGCGGCCGCTTGGAACAGGTGCAGAGGCCTGTGCTCCTGCCCCCGGGGTAATTACCATCAGGGGCTTTGTGCCTGCGCGCTTGGTTACTCTGACAGGCTACGAGGGCTCAGTGCACGAGGATTTAGCCGTGCGACCTAATAAACATGGCCTCACCCTGCCAAATCACTGGTCCTTTGTCCATTTTCATGGGAAATGGTCTTCGTCCCTGTCTCCTTAATCCTGTGTTCAAAGACTTTGTCTACAAATGACCCCACTTCCTGTCCTCGGTCTGTTCCTCAGTCTCCCTCAGGATCCTTGGGCAAGAAGTGACAGTCTGTCACATGCAGAGCTTTTACAATAGGTGTTACTTTTGGAAAGGCTGCATGAAGTCCCAGGGGACCTAGTGGCCCAGGAACCTCTGAAGCTCGGAGTCTCTAGTGACATGAACGCATGAGGTGGAGACAAATGTCTTGTTCGTTGCAGGGACACGCCATACGTTGGTGAGGACCATAGTTATAGTCAAATGTATAACTGTGTGCTGAGTTGTTTTCAGTGCATAAATTCAATGCATAGAAATGCAAAATATCATAACATGTCAATGCTGCTATCAATTCCCTTATTATTAAATTGCAAAGATTAAATTTTTAGTCTTTAAATCTATATCTTGGATCTTGAGGCTGATGATATTTACATGAACATGACATGAAATAACCACAGCTGTCCTAGAAATGGAGCATCTGAATCAGAGAATGCAACTTTACCATGTAGAGTTATAGCAGTGCCGGGTAATTTTTCAGTGTTCGTACTTTGAAAGGGTAGCATAACATATTATTCTATTACATTCTCAAATTTCTGTGACAATTCAGCTATAAGCTTTAGTGTAAAACTGCTGGAAAAGGTTAGAAACAAAGGAACTCTTCAATTCCTTCATTTCAAGCGTAGACTTGTATGATTGTTCAGTCTTACCTTGATTCAGTAATTCCAGAGTCCATCAACATTCAATTACAGCTATGTTCAGCACTAATGCCAACCAACCCAAAGACTCACAGGGAGTTCACATTGCTGGCTAATTGTGGGTGGCCCTGAGTTGTGCTCACCTGCACATTTAGGCATTGTGATTCAAGTGATCAGAAGTAGAACAAGTCTGGACACACCACTGTCCTGCCTCGGTCTAATCAGGGCTCCTCAAACTTGTGTTTTCAACAATGACCCAGATGGACTGTTCCACAGGTCACAAGCTGATCTCCAGTTACCAGATGGTGTGTGGTATACACAGAAAAACAGTTGCAGCAACTGCAGGAACATTTTCTGCGGTTAAACTTGTGACAGTGACACACATGATTCGTAAAATGTGTTCACTAGTAGTTTACGACATTGGAGGACATTCTGAACTAAGCTGAATCTCAAACTTTACTGATGGGTTTAATGTGCTTATTAGTGTGAGCTAGAGTTTAATGTACTGATTAGTGTGAGCTATAGCTGAGTTTAATGTACTGAAGTACTAATGTACTGTGTTACATTGTACTTATACACTTATAATTGTATAATAATAATAATGTAATATTAATACAGCAAACTGTATATTTGTCATTTAAAATTAATCTATTCTCTTTGTAGTTGTTAGTTGAATATTTGCATTTATGGCACACGAATCCGATCTTGAAAACATCGCAGTATAGAGCATTTCCTGTCTACTTGTTTTTGCACATCATTACCCTGTAAACAATCATGCGGGATTTGTGTCAGCAGCGACAGGTCTAAAACCCGGTGGGCAGTTTGTAATGGGGGGTGTCGAGTTACCCCTCTCTGCCCTAATTACCAGGGCTTTGCTCTGGGAGTCTGCCCAGGAGCGCAGGAGTGTGGTAATAGCCCTGGGAAGGGGCGCGTTAACATGGATCAGCAGATATGGGCGGGGCAGGTATAAATACCTGCACACGGCAGGCGTGTGTCACACAGGTGGGCTACTGCATGGTCAGTCCCTGCGGACCTGGATGAGAGACGGTCATGAGCTGCCAGGCCTTCGGAGCGGGCGACTCCTACGGCGCCCTGAGCGACCCGGCCGCCCTGCCGCTCCTCATGCACCATGCTGGAGCGGCCGACTGCCTCCCCGTCTCCAGCCACGCCGGTGGCATGGTGCCTCCAGGTAAACGCCCTCCGGCTCTCACCATCACTTACTGGATGGAAGAACAGTGGTCCTGACACGTTAGTGGTTCATTCTTAATTCATTTAACTTTTTGTTGTTTGAGACTTTCACTCATGCCTTGCTCAGTCAGGGTCAGTCAGGGTCAGCCACTCTTCTGAGAATAGAATAACACACTGTGTATATACTGTGTCTTATACTCTTGAATACTAGCATAGTATGAATAGAATATTCTTGAGAGCGAGAAGACCAGAATAATGTTCATAACTTAATCACAGCTAGTGTCAATGGAGACAGGCAAGGTGTTAATGAAGCCATCTAAGAATATTGCCAAGGGACCCCTGGCAGTTATAAAGAAAGAGGGGGAATGAGAGACAGAGAGTGAGAAAGAAAGACAGAATTAAAGAATGGCTCTTTCTAAAGAATGGAAAGAAAGACTTTCTCTCTCTCTCTCTCTCTCTCTCTCTCTCTCTCTCTGTCTTTCAGTAGATGGTGACCCTACAGATCAGAGATTTGTAGTATTTCCCACGCCCTTTCCTGATGCCATCATCATTTCAGTTTCACTCATATTGACCGTACTCCTCTTCCTCTGTCACTGACTTCTTCTGAGTTGGATTGTATCAAATTCAAGATCTCTCATGGGTTTTATTTGCATTACTGAGGCATTCATTTTAATCTTTAGATTTCATTACATTAATTTCAAACTTTAATGTATTTTTAATGTTTACCATTGATGAGATTAGATAATCTGTTCCAGAGAATCCAGATTATCTGTTTTGACTTCGTTCTTCTATTGTGGATTACATAAAATCTGCGTCCCTATTGCAGCATAATATGTTATGTTGAGAAACTGAGATGGCAGAGAACTTGGAATGACAATAATTTGTTTAAATAAGTAAAAATTATGCATGCATCTAATAAGCTCCATTTCCACAGCTGTTACTTTTCCATTGGCAATTATAGAACCGGGTATGTTATTACTTTGACATGTTGATAGCTAAATTAGCATTTGTTCATCACGCCACTGTTTTTACATGTGAGATGGCTTTGGATAAACTTTCCTCAGAATTTTAATGAATTGAAGACGTTACTTTTTCATCCCCCCGTTGTCAAATAAACAAATCTTAGCATTCAAGCACAACTGTATGTTTGCACGCTGGTGCTGAACAAGCTGATATGATGTAGCATTTTCTCTGAGTTGTGCCATTTCTTTTCATACGCAAATGTTCACTTAACTCAGTTTTATTTCAAGTGGGTGCACCTGTGGGTGCACGTCAAATCATCCCCATTAAAGAGACGTGAGCGTTGATGTCTGGTCCCTGTGCAGCTTGAAGAGCAGTTATCAAATAACACCCTGTGTGTGGCTCATGAGCCCACACTCCCAGTTACTCCCCATGCTGTATAGATAAAAAAGGAGTTTGCAATATTTCTGATGAAGTCGTGAGTGGGAGGTTCAGTTCACCAGACCTCTCAAGAGACCTCTGAGTGGAAAGCTCCTGATTAACAACCCAGACGTTTCCTTTGATTGAACACTTTTGAAAGTAAGAACACACGTGTAAATTAAGAGCATGAGATGGAACATTTGGTCTCCTGACTGGTTCTGTTAGAGTTCTTGTGGACTGAACAAAGTAATTTTATGCTGATCTACTGTTCCTAAGAAAAAGTTTGTTTTTGACAATAATTTCATTACAGCAGCTACAAAATTCATTGTGTATGTTTTCAGCGTTAGTGTAAACAAATAAGTAGAAGTGAATACAGACAGATGTGATTGTAAGACACACACCTCTACACATGGGAAAAACACATGGGACTGGTTTCCTTTCCCAGCAGTGTAGAATCGTTAAAAGTGATGGTGTTTGTAATTTTCCTGAGACTTCCCATGGTTAGGGTTAGGTTAGGTTAGGGTTAGGGTTAGCCTGCCTGTCAGCCGTCACAGTCCTGCCTGGTATTCTCCTTCAGCTCTGCAATGTGGCGGACTAGATGACAGGCTCTGTGCTGTACTGTGCTGTGTTATGCCATACTGTGCTGTGCTGTTCAGTGCTGTGCTGTAATGAGCTGTGCTGTTCAGTACTGTGCTGTAATGAGCTGTGCTGTCAGTACTGTGCTGTAATGAGCTGTGCTGTACTGTACTGTGATGAGCTGTGCTGTAATGTACTGTGCTGTAATGAGCTGTGCTGTGTCAGTACTGTGCTGTAATAAGCTGTGCTGTTCAGTACTGTGCTGTAATGAGCTGTGCTGTGTCAGTACTGTGCTGTAATGAGTTGTGCTGTTCAGTACTGTGCTGTAATGAGCTGTGCTGTGTCAGTAGTGTGCTGTACTGTGCTGTAATGAGCTGTACTGTGTCAGGACTGTGGTGTAATGAGCTGTGCTTTGTCAGTACTGTGCTGTAATGAGCTGTGCTGTGTCAGTACTGTGCTGTAATGGATTATGATGTACTGTACTGTGCTGTACTGTACTGTAATGAGCTGTGCTGTGTCAGTACTGTGCTGTACTGTACTGTGCTGAAATGAGCTGTGCTCTGTCAGTACTGTGCTGTAATGAGCTGTGCTGTTCAGTTCTGTGCTGTAATGAGCTGTGCTGTGTCAGTACATATTATTATGCTGTACTGTGCTATAATGAGTTGTGCTGTGTCAGTACTGTACTGTAATGAGCTGTGCTGTTAGTACTGTGCTGTAATGAGCTGTGCTGTACTGTACTGTGCTGAAATTAGCTGTGCTGTGTCAGTACATATTATTGTGATGTACTGTGCTGTAATGAGCTGTGCTGCGTCAGTACTGTGCTGTAATGAGCTGTCATGTGTGGGCAGTCATGGCCTGGTGGTAGTGAACTGGTCTTGTGACCGGAGGGTCGTGGGTTCGATTCCCAGACCTGAGGCCATGACTGAGGTGCCCTTGAGCAAGGCACCCCAACTAACCCCAACTGCTCCCCGGGTGCCGGGCTAGGGCTGCCCACTGCTCTGGGCACGTGTGATCCACAGCCCCCTAGTAATCACTAGTGAGTGAGTGAGTGAGTGTGTGTGTGTGTGTGTGTGTGTGTGTGTGTTCTAACTGCACAGATGGGTAAAAAGCGGAGGACAAATTTCGATTGCGGTCACAAATGACAAAATATGGCACATTTACATGTAATGAGCTGTACTGTAATGAGCTGTACTGTAATGAGCTGTGCTGTAATGAGCTGTGCTGTGTTGGTTTGGTTCCCTCAGCTCTGCCCCTGGTCCAGTCCAAGCGCTCCCATGTGCATCTGTCCTCCTCCGCCCTCAGCAGCGCCTCGGCCGGCCTGCACTACTCTGTGCCACCCTGTCACTATAGCAACCAGCAGACCACCTACGGCATGATGGCAGGTGGGTGGAGCCTCTGGCACTGCTGCGTCAGGTCTTCAGAAGGACCTGTGTGATTCAGTGCTTAATCAATGCTGCTCATCGAGGGCATACATGTGTGTGCGCGTGTGTGTGTGTCTATGTGTATGATGTATGATTAAAACATAGGCTTTTGGTCCCCAGCACAGGAAATGCTATCAGCCAGCATCTCTCAAACCCGCATCTTGCAGACCTGCAGCGTGCCGCATGCCAACATGGTGAACGGAGCCAGTTCACTGCCAGGTACAGCACATCTGCACACTGCACTGGCCACGCCCACCAAGAGCCCGCCCACACACCTGCCACCCAGCTCCGCCCACAACAAACATTCAGCTTTAGCTTGTGGTGCGATCCCACAAAAGATGAAACTTAAACTGATTTAAAAACGGGAATAAAAAAAAATGAAATGGTCATCCAAAACACACTGCACAAACATCCCTTGAAATGAATGTAAGGGTTTGGACAAATGCACTCAAATTCTGGACATAGACCAAGTGTGAACATAGTCCCCCTGGTGTCTGTAGAGATAAGCATACGCATAATAGTACAGTGAAGCCCTAACATTAAGAGTGCATAGAGCATGCTCAGGCCATAGGCAAGGAAAAAATTAAATATCTATTTTCACTAGAAAAAGCTCAATAAATATGGCAAAGACACGTCTTTTTAGGGACTGATCATGCAGTACGCACTCGTTCTACCCAAAGAAGGGCTCAGGGTTGGTCTAACAATAGAAAAAAGTAGATAAAATATGAACAAATTGCAGAACGTAAATTCAGCCACAAGGGGGAGACACAAACCTTTTAAGTGCCAACCTTAGAACATCAAGAAAGTAGGGTTCACTTGATTTTGCATTATTGGCTAGCATGTGTTATAATGTTTAATTCTCGAAATTGTTGTAGGGCATTGCTAGTGACCTAATTTTCTCAACAGATGTTAAATAATGCACCACAATCTAAAATGCCGTAATCTCAAACATGTGGTGTTAGCTCTCAGCCCAGATCACGGCTTCATTCCAAAACCACACGCCGTCATAAGCTACTGCGTGTTATTTGCATTAACAAATAGCCTGTGCATATTTTAGCTGAATTAATATGTCGCATATCAAATGAAACTTTTTGGATGACCGTTATCAGAGCGTTTTAATTATTTAAAAGATTTTGCACGGTAGTACTTCTCGTACTCTTGCTACTTGGCGAATAAAAATTTCTGATTCTGAGTATGCAGTTTTGGACCCAACCCTTTCTTCTGTCCATTCGTCCCAAAGGTGCGTTGGCTCCATGCCTGTATAAATTCCCCGAGCACAGTTTGGGTGGGGGCTCGTGCACGCACAGCTTCCCCCCGCTGCCCCACGCGCTCTTCACAGACGAGCACGCGCTGGGGGACATCAAGCAGGAGGTGCGCAGGAGGAGTCGCCCCCCCGAGGAGCCGCCCGACGTGGACTCACCACAGATCCGCGAGCTGGAGAAGTTTGCCAATGACTTCAAACTGAGGAGGATCAAACTGGGTCGGGCCTGGTTATCGTCCTGTTGTTGTTGTCCTCTTTGTTTTTGAATATTGCAACTAATGGAGATGATGTTGTTATTAACAGGTTACACGCAGACTAATGTTGGGGAGGCTCTGGCAGCCGTGCATGGCTCCGAGTTCAGTCAGACCACCATCTGTCGCTTTGAAAACCTACAGCTCAGTTTCAAAAATGCTTGCAAGCTCAAATCTATCCTGGCCAAGTGGTTAGAGGAAGCAGAGCAGGCCGGTGGTGAGACCTCGACTCTTCAGTTTGTGCATGATGGTCATTGGGGTTTTGTGCCTGTAACCATACACTACGTGCAGGAACCTGGAGAACACTGTCTAAAAGTGAATGTATCTCCACAGCTCTATTTAATGACAAAATGGGAATGCAAGAACGCAAACGGAAGAGAAGAACCACCATCAGGTACGACAACATGCAGCGAAGCATTGCGGAGAACTCATTAGCCTATTTCAAAATGCAATTCAAAAGAAATGCTAATTTAATTCACTTCCTTAGTCTGGGGGCAAAGGAGGCGCTGGAGAGAAATTTTGTTGAAAAGAGTAAGCCATCATCGCAGGAAATAGTGCGCATGGCGGAAGGGCTGCACTTGGAGAAAGAGGTGGTGCGTGTTTGGTTCTGCAACCGCAGACAGCGTGAGAAGAGGGTGAAAACCAGCCTTCACCACAGTTCACTCATGACCAAAGACACTCCCGCCTGCAGGTAGAGTCGCAGGATATCCGTTTAACGTTATGTCGTTAAGGTTCTCTGTTCCTGTTCTGGAGGCCCGTGGCGTTAGTCACTGATCAGTTTGGGATTCTGTGAGGTTCGGACTGTCCTGATTCACGTGGACGAAAATATGCAGTACAATTTATATGCTTGGAGGTGGTAACTTATAAATTTAAACAAGGATTGTTGATTATTATAGTATACAGAAATTCAGTTTGATTTAATGAGTTATTAAAATTAATATATTCAGATTTGAAGTTTACACAAAAAAAACTAATATATTGTCAATCTGTACAATAAAACATATTATATAGTACTGTTTCCCCACTGTAATGTATATTCATTGCACTATAATCCTGCTTGCCTTAAAATCTTAAATAAACACAAAATAAATATAAAATAACACTGGTGATATTGTCCTGTGTAACAAAAACTGAAGGAAATGAATGCATGATACATAAAATTTAGTACTTTTATTCATAAGTCACACCAGCAAGTCCAACAACCAACAGATAAGGATGAATGAAGTGATCGTGCTGAGGTCACAGGGGGGACTTATACATCCTGAGTGTAAGAAGCAGGTGCTGATTTATTAGTCCACACGCCTGCTGTGTGCAGTAGCGCTATCTGTGCTGCGCCTACTGGCATAATGCAGTAATATTTATTGTAATGTTGTGCTGGAGTAATGGGGTGGAGGAGGGTCTCACCTGTACACTTCACCAGCACCAACACCACTACAAGTCATCTGAAGATCCTGACATTTGTTCATATAATGCATATAAGATTAGGGGGTTCACAAATGTATTAAAATGTATAGTGTGCAGATTTAAACAAAAAGGTTTTAAAATTAATGTTTCAAGCTAACATCTGTTAATAGAATTATTAAAATTTAAAGCAGTTATGCTTCCTCAAGGAATTGTTTCAAAATGGATTTCACTGAAATTCCCTAAAAACTCATTAAGACCTCATGTAAAAATTATGTTTACTTATCATTAAGAACAATTAACTGTACTTTAATGAAATGGTATATGGAGTGAAAGGCCAATGTGGCACTTGGTCTGTGAGGCACTGGCTTCTCTCTTAAAGAATGACTGAAAGCACTTAACTATATCAACCAGCTATTACCCATGGAGCACTTTACCAGATATGAAAAATCTTTATTCATTACAAAACCAAATTGACCCATAAAACTGTACATTCTCATACATACTTGATAAGTTAGAGAAAAAATTATATTAAAACCAACTGAGAATCCCACAATGATCAGGTTAAAAACAAAGATGGATCAAATGTATTGCTTCCAATCTGGCTGTGATTACACCAGAACATAATGAGGTTAGTGTGTTCATCCTTTACATTTCAAGTATAATAATGGAGACAGTATGATTCAAAAGTAAGAGTACTACTACACATCCGGATACTCACTTCACTAGTAGTGACCAATTTTCCTCCTTGTATTTCACTGGCCATTTTACAACTCAACACACCATTCGACTTGAACCATGATGGTTTGGTTCTCAGCTCAGTAACAGATTAGCATAATTAGTTTGCATATGTAGGTAAGGCTCTGATAATGACACCTGAAATATGAAGTTTTTAAGTAAACTTTAGACTACATAATTAATGAACTAGCACCGACACATCTCTGAAATGTCTTCCAGGTGAGCTACAGCGTGAACTCCCCAGACAGGATGCTTGCACATCAGTGGCCATTGTGCATTATCTAAATTTGTTTCAGTTTGGCTGTTAATTATAAACATTTGTCAATGATACCCCAAATTGCTGAACAACCAGTGTGTCAAAAATTTAAACATGGAGACCATTTTTCACAATGGCATTCAAGAAAGGTCTTGCATTTCATGCAAGATGTTATGGCCATAAGCAGTACCTTACAGAACCTAGAGGCATCAAGAAAAGTGACATGATCAATTCATCAGTAAACAGTGTTTATAAGCCCCATCACCATGGAAACACACATGCAAGTAATGCAAATGGCCACTGAA
This sequence comes from Brachyhypopomus gauderio, assembly GCF_052324685.1. Classification (NCBI taxonomy): domain Eukaryota; kingdom Metazoa; phylum Chordata; class Actinopteri; order Gymnotiformes; family Hypopomidae; genus Brachyhypopomus; species Brachyhypopomus gauderio. The sequence continues at coordinate 535,192 of NW_027506868.1, forward strand.
AAATGCTTTACCAGAAACTTAGTATTATGTACACAAAACCCATAATGCAATGTGTGTCGTACATTTAAAAGTTGTTCTATGCTGCCAGAGCTTCACATTAAAGCCTTAAATGATAAGACCACAGTATATTTAGTGGTGAATTATCTTTCAGTGCACTGAAGGGTAATTATTTTTTAAAGAGTGGTGCAGCTTAAGAAACTCCCATATTCTGCCATCACGCTCTTCTCTAGTCTAGAAAATCCTGACTGGTCCGTTCTCTGAGCCCTGGAGCATTCACTCAGTCCCAAAACTACTGTGTGCATTTAAGATCATTACAGTAAGTGAGTCTTACAGACTGCATCATAATCACATTTTGACATCATTAGGTTATTCGCAGCCCCCGTGTCTCTGCCAGTAAAGGGGGCATGGTGGTGGTGGGAACGCAGGTGTGGGGGGGGCTTTAGTCTACTCCCAGGGCCTTCAGCTGCCTCTCAATGTCCTCGTTGGAGATGGTGGGGGCCTTCACCCGACTCTTTCCGGCTGCAGGGGCTCTCACCATCTGCACGAAACCAGTGGAACAATTCAGTGTAGTAACAGCAGGACACCAACCTGCTCTCAGGCCTACAGTCTAAGACTAGAGTGGTGCTCAAAGAAAACATAATCGCTTCTTATTGTATGAAACAGGAACAAAGGGAGGCAGCACACAGAAGAATAGTGAAATCAAGGCTACGTTTGGCCTCAAGGGAACACATTACACATCTGTTTCTGAGTTAAACATGCTAGCCAGAGGGGCGAGACACTAACCAATGGCAATGCCAACAGCCAAGCATCTGCCTGAATGATCACTTCCATCAAACTTGGGCTTGGCTGCATGCTCTGGCTGACTAGTTCTGGAGGTGCTACAAAGACAGAGATCAGTTAGTGTTTTACCTTTCCAGAGATTTCGATGCCAATCTCATCCAGCACTTGGTTGACAATGTCCTGAGATTCCTCTTCATCACCTGATTCTTCAAAGATTTCATCTAGTGTGTCGTTGACTAATAATGAAAAATAAATATCTCGAATTACTACCATGACAAATAATCTGCACGCTGGATTCTCCCACCTAAAATATGACTAAGACTTTAGGATGAGCAGACAGCTCATGAACTCACTCATGTCTTCCGTCATTTCCATCTTCATGTTCTCTTTTTGGAAGTCCTGCATTGTCATCAAAGTCTTCTTTGGATCCATTTTTTTATTGACGGCCTGCATAGTCTGAGAGACATATAACCCAGGTAATAAATCTGGTGCACACAGGCAAACCAGGGTGTCATGTGATAAGAGTGGGAAGAAACTGTACACACTGGCCCCGTCCACACCTCATCATGACACTCTGAACACAGCTGAACATAAATCTGGAGATATGCAGGAAGCACAGCACATAGAAAATCAGGTCTAGCTGCATGCAGGCTTTTTAATGGCCCTCTGGGTTCCCAACAGTAGGACACAGTAGTCAAAACAGGAAAGGTCCCCATTTGATTAGAGAGAATTATTTACACAAACCGCCTGTGTCAGTCTCATTACGGCTCGTCTGTGACAGCAGATCCTCCACAAAGCCTTAGCTGCAAGACTACAACTCCCAAGATATCAGCAACCAGATGAGGAAATATTAATATCCTCCTTTCTGATATGGTGAGAAACCAGGTTCTGATACAAAGACACTGAGCTGAGTGTGTGTGTGCGCGTGTGTGCGCGTGTGTGTGTGTGTGTGTGTGTGTGTGTGTGTGTGTGTGTGTGTGCGCGTGCGTGTGCCCTTGGCTGACTGTTTGACTACATCTGGTAACTGATTTCAGTTAGATAGCATTTGCATTTTGGAGCATGTCTGCCAACCTGTAGTGTTGGCTGTAGATTATTTAGGGATGAAGGATGTTAATGGCAGAATAACAAAATATACCATGCTCCCCCCCTTTTGGCAGTATATATACATCTCAGCAGAAAAATATGGATATTTATGAGTGGTGATCCTGCCTCAGGCTTCATCATTATGCAAAATTAATTCACCTAATTCAAAATTAATTTCAAATATAACAATCATGTGTGTGACTGAGTATAAGAGTTATAATTCTATTACCATTCATATTAAAATGAGGATACTTATAACTTACAATACTAGATTCACCCTTGTGAATACAGAATAAATAACTGATTGAATTATTGATTTGCTCATTTATTTAATTGGTCCAAATCTAGGGTCAGATTTCACATTTAATTTAGAATATCACAGAAGATCTTTAAATAAGCAGGAATGGCGACAACAGTGCAGGTCCACACAAAGAGACTCTTAACATTCTGCGGAGCACAGAATAAAAAAATAAAAAAATTAAAGAAGCACTTAAGAAGCAACCCCACAACCTGCTAATTACCACCACCTGCTTAAGCATTCTTTTGAAGTCATTTGTGCTTTGCAAGCACTTTTTCTGAAGTTAAACCAGTAATAACCAGTAAAAAGTCGAGGGAGGAGCAGGAGGTTTCCGAGATGTCTTGTGGGTCCAAACCACCAACAGCGTGACGCTCTCACCTTGGCTGTGGTAGACATGGCGCCAGCCATCTTCATCTGAGAGTTCATGACCTTGGTCTGCGTGGACATGGAGGTGACCTTGGAGCTCACTGCATAGGTGCGGTTCTTCTGCTTGCGGACCTGCACCAGCTGCTTGGCCAGGATCTTGCAGGCTTCTCGATTGCCGGTCTTGGCCATCTTCTTGATTTCCATTTCCTGTCGAGAAAGAAAGTTTGAATAAGAATGTTAGACTGTGACCAGAAATGCTGAAGTCCCTCTGATATTTTTGCTCATTGTTTACAGCGTGGAATCATGTCCTGCACTGATGTTGCATCTCCAACAGCGATTTCCAACGATGCTCCACAGAAACCTGCAGTCTGCTCCCTGGTTTAGGCCCACAGGCCTGTTGTCTTTACTTTGGTAAGTGAATGATAGCAGCCCAGCAGGAGTCCATGGGCTCTGCAGGCTAATGCTGAAGATGATGGTGAGCTCCCCTGGGACACCACTACACAATTAGCTTACTGGAAACTAGGCAAGCCCATTAGCACAGTCCTCTATATGGGCTCCTAAATAATGAACAAAACTGCTTATAACGCATCTTAGAAGAAGCACAGGACAAATTTAGCCTGACACCATCTTCACCACATTAGCTAGTTTGCCAAACCCATCCTCAAGAGCCTGTAATGGTAAAACATTCACTTTTTGTTCTTATCTACTGCACTTTAATGGTGAAACATCTGGTAAAGTATTCAAGTTTTTATTTATGTTATGAAACGTACTGGTACAATGCAATATTTATGCACAGTATAACAATACTGGCTGTGATGGTGAGGAATCCTTTTAAACCATGAGCCGTAATGGATTGCGCGGGGGAAAGGGCACAGTCAGCTAAAGCTAGGTTTAAGCCTGGTTTATACTTGACGCGTCGCGAGAGTCCGCGCTGCGAAAATGACGTAATCGCGGTGGATCCGCCCATGCGCGAGGGCCTCGTGCGTGCCGCGCTTCAGCGCAATGAACAAAGTCATGTTTGCAGGGTTCATACACCTTTATAAGGTGGAATTTAAGCACTTGTACATCACTTTCAAGGTCCATTTCAATATTTCCCAGCACGTTAAACTTAATGAAGTTAAATATTTATACATATACTCGAAATGATCCGAAATAATTCCCTTTTTTATCACATTTTCAAGAGGCTCGTATTTGTTAATGTAATACAAGAGAACTGTTCAGTCAGACAGCTATTTGTTGTGAAACAAAGTAATTACAATTTCAAGTATTAGCCTAAATTCCAGCACTTTTCAAATCTGAAACACAAAGCAACATTAAAATTCGTCAGGTAAAACGTTCCTTCCCCTGTTTTTGAGGGGTGTTTCTTTATACTACCACATATTGTTTCGGACAACACTGCACAGAATGTGAATAGTATAAACGCTTCCGCCGGTCGTGCAGTTTTAGGAGAACCAAGTTAGCCTAACCGCTAACGGCTAATAAAATAATTTAAGCAACACCTATGTAAGAGGCAAGTAACATTAAAGCAACGAAAAACCACAGTTAAGCAAATATTCCCATGTGGAAGTCAGTTTAAACTCAGAAGAGTGTTTACCAGTATACCTGCCTCTCGCTCACACTAACAGAACAAACGAAACCGAACTGTTTGGGGCAGTCTGCCGATTTTTATATGACTCAAAGAGCCAATCAGAAATAAGCAAGGAAATATCTTCATGCTGTAAAGCAAAATGCATTTTTGTGATTGTTTCAGAGACAATTTAAAAAATAGCCGTTGCTTGCATTGTGCTTGGGGGGGCAAAGACACAATTTGGGGGGCTATGCAAACCCCCCCCCGCGCTGGCCCTGCTGTATTGCTGTGTCAGTTACAAGGCGGCTTGGAGACTTACAGGCGAATGTTTTCGGGATCACCTACTCCATTTTATAGGCTGAAAGGCACTTAAGCACTGCAAAAGTAAAGTAGGCTACACACCACTGCAAACTTTGTATTGGACCTGCAGAATGCTTAACTTTCTGAAACCCCCCTCAACCCTGCAATAACCGCTTGCCTAATTATAATAAAACATATCTGCAAGGTAAGAAGGAGCCTCCTAGGAGGTAATTATATTCACCTTTTCTTGTTTACTTAAAAACCAGAGGGACTCGAGTTTCTTTCTTTAATGATTAAAGGTGGATAAGGAGATGGTGAAGGTTGTGATAGGTGGAGGCTGTAGGAGAATCTCTCTCTCCTCACAGCCTCAGGTGTTACAGCGAGCACATCCTTCCTCTTAGAGCCAATTAGACACTTTACTCTACTTATTTATGAAACCAAAACACAGACATCAAATGGCACAGGAATAAATGAGGCTCACTGACTGGCTCACTGGTTCATTCTTGCTGTGTTTGGGCAATGATTTTCAACTGCACCAGACAGAACTTGAGTCCACAGATGTTTAATGTTTTGTATTTGAATATTGGTTTAGGAAATGTGCGTCTGCGTTTTCAATCCCACTTACTATCTGCTTCTCCTCTCTCTCCAGAGCAGCACGGTCTCTGGTGATCTGTCTCTGGGTTCCTCTCAGCTCTTTGGTTTGCTCTTTGATGACATCTGTGACGAGACAGGGTGAGAAAGAACATGTCATAAAACTGTGTGGAAAATCCAGGCACAGCTCACTGAGCTGAATCTCCGAGCAGCACTCTCTAGGCCTAATACAAGCAAAGACCAATATGTGGGCCACTAAGCCAATTAATGTAATACAACTTATGCAATGCTGAAAGAAGACCCCAAACTCCCCAAAACAAGAAAGTATTCTACTTCAACTACTTTTCAGACTAAGACTAAAGTTTAAAACTTTCACATATGAAGGTAAAAGGGGGTAAAAAGGTGGTATGTCTGCATTTATCTTACATATGTCATATACACTTATACATATAAAGGGGATGTCTATAGATTGTATCCAGCAGAAGGGGTACAGAGTCAGCTATTACATGGGCAGTGTACAAACCTCCCAAGAGAAAAATATCATGCACATGTCACAGTGCTTTGCAGCCTGTGTATCTGTTGTGATTGTAAGATGCATGAGCATGTCATCACACAGCAGCCCTGGTCTATTTATTCACAGGAACATGTTAATTACAAAGACAGAATGTTATCACTGTCCAATTACTCAACCACATATTGTCCATTACTAAATTTATATGAAAAAGGGTATTCTATTAATTAATGCAATACCAATTCATGACTATAAATATAAAATTATTCCACAGGATGAAACTGAAATTAAATCCTGATTATTTGTTTACTAGTTGTTACTCCATGCTGTCCAGAGGGAAGAGGGAGACATTTACCCATCACGTGCCAATAGTCCTTGTGTACATACATGTTCAGACCTTGATGAAAACCAGTATATGTGGGACTAGACACGAATGTGGTGGTATTATCATCAGTCAGGCTGATCCGTAGTTGCTCTGGTGCCTGGGTTACAGCACAGCTCCAGGGCACCAAGCTTTGATTTAACCTCGCACTCTAGACACAAACCACAAACTCAGCATTCCCTAGACATGCGCGATGTTTCAAATCTACAGCATTTCTTCAACATTTTGCTGAAAGAAATGCAGTAATTCAAGTATCATTTGAACTGCGAAGGCTCCCCGCCATTTCAGCGTATAAAAATGGGACAACTGGCCAGGTTCACACCAGCTCAGGAGCATAACAGCAGACAGTGGCGTCTCTACATGAAGAGTCCTGCTTTTTGCAACATGGCAGAAAATCTTCACTCAGGTATAAAAAAATCCAGATCAGATTTTTAAATTTAAAGATAAAGCTGATCAAAAACAAGCAGACAAACACTGTAAGGTAAATCATTAGATAGCATTAGATGACAGCAATGTAATCAGAGCATTTTTATATGAGGGTAGCTATGGTTAGGAACAAAGGGTTGAACAATCGTATTTCTCTTCTAGATCAAATCACTTTTGCCCATTGATAAACCTTCACACCAAAAAATAATAATATTAATAATAATTTTAAAAAAAGAAGGTTATTCTGTGTCAGAAAATCGCCTACAGTGAATCTGAGATAAGGAAGAACACGCTTAAAGGAAGCCCCACTGCCTATAAGGATGTTAGTCTCCAAGACTACAGGCAGATAGATGATTCTCATGCATGCCAGTCGTATCATGTTAGAAGTTCCTCAGCGTGAGAAGCTAGTCACCATTTGGGCAGTGGTGGTGAACAATATAAGCAAGGCTAAGCACTGGTGGAAAATGTGTTCCCAGGATTACACTGATCACCTCGAAGTGTCCATTACTAACAATAAATAAATAAACATGACAATAGAGAAGAGAATGAAAAAAAAAATCAGAAAAAGAAATGAATGCAAAATGAAGGAGTAGGCAAAAGCAAGATAAAAGGTATGCTTCCAAAAAATAAAAGTAAAATGTACAATAATGAAGAAAATAGTAGCTTTAAAAAACATCAAGAAAGTGAAAACCTGAACAAGACACAAATATAAAAAATGTATGTGGACAAATCTAAAAAAAAAAATCAATACAACAGTATGATAAATGAAAGATTCTTCATTTTCTACATAAAAAAATCTAAAATAAGCTATTTAGTCTAAAAGGTCACTAAAGTTGTCCCCCTTAAATAGTAAGCTAACTACTTTCATACACTACGTAAAAGATGACGTATTCCGAAACGTATTTATAAAGGGAGGGATGCTGTCTACACAGGTCTAGGAGCTAAACCAACTGTGCCATGTCAAAGTGGCTAATCTAGACGATACTTCATAATACGGGTGTGTCACTTGGCACCTGGACCTGAGAAACAGACGCCGAAAGGTCCAATAGGCCAGAAGAGCAATGATATAAGAATACAACCAAAACGTAAGTAACACCACAGTTTCATTGTGTTTATGTAATTAACAATAACAAAATATTTTTTTTTTGCAAACAGTACCAACAAAATTGACTACCAAAATACTTTGAATCCTATATACATTATATACTTCTGAGCTATACTTTAAATCAATGATGGTGAGGGGAAAATGTACTTTAGCTTATGTAAGGAAAATATACTGTAATGTGTGTAACATGCATAGCTTATAATCTAAGTTACAGTGTAGTCAATAACTATAGACCCAGACATTAATTATCAATGCTTGGTTGTAAGCTGTTCTGTCATGTTTCAGTGTGCTGATGTGTGCTGGATTTCTAACACAAATATCAGCATAATGTATAGATTGTGAAGAGTATAAAAAAAAAAAGAAATTAGAAACAGTGCAAAAAGGTGGCCTGCTACCACAAACATATTAAAGGGATCTTACACCACTACAGTGAAGGACACAAACATATTAAAGGGATCTTACACTACAGTGAAGGACAGGCATTTACAATCTGGACATAAATAATGTAGGTGAGCACTTAGTGTGGCTCCAGTCGTGCTGTGGTTCACACCTACTGTTAGTAGAGCTGAAGGACACCGCTTAGTTCACTTAGACTATTACTAAACCTAAATACATAGTATTTACTTTTTATGTGTCGAATTCCGTAACCCTTTACTTTTAAATTCGAGAAACTGACAAAACAGTTCATCAGGCGAGTTCTAGGACGATCAACATCCTTTATAATATTTCAATAATATGAATGATTTCATAACATTGATGATTACAGATAACTATAACCTGGGGGAGTGTATCTAAAATAAACTAAAGTCAAAAACATCTCGCTGAATTACACACTAGGGTGATGTGGCTGCTAGTTAAGCTTTCTATCCAAAGAACTTAGCTGTAAACTTGTACTTGATCCGTCACATTTTTCCTTTTTTCATAGGTAAATAGTCGTCTGGACAGCTAACGTTAGCCGGCATCATGATATTTCAGGGAGAAACTACAACCTAATGTAAAAGTTGCCAAAAGTGGTATAACCTGCTGTCTGCTTGTTCACGTTAACATTAACCCAGCACACCCGTTACAGGTCTGACATGAATAAACCACTGACATGAATATGTTACAGCTCTGATAAACCATCATATGTTACAGGTCTGATAAACCATCATATGTTACAGGTCTGATAAACCATCATATGTTACAGCTCTGATAAACCATCATATGTTACAGTTCTGATAAACCATCATATGTTACAGCTCTGATCAACCATCTCCAAGTTAGAGCAGCTAAGACGCGAATACACTAAGTCGTCGTTACAATGAATCATGAAAAAGCATCTTACCGTCAACAGTCTTCTTCTTAAACAGCGATGCCATGATGACTCGGCCAATACTTTAAGACTTTATAACGAATTTGCTCTTAATTGAATTACCTGTCTATTCAAAAGTCTTGATTTGCTTGTTTGTTATGGAGTGTGAAGTGACTTTGGCAGCACATGACCGCACTGACTCCTTTATGGCTTAGACGTCACCATGATGGTGATGTTTCTGCCTAGTCCTCTAGTGGGCGCTGAAGGGCTCTCAACAAGCACCCACACGACCTTTGTGTGTGCAGCGTATAATGCTTTATTCTAGCTCCTTAGAATGAGAAATAAGATATTTACAAAAAAAAAAAGACATCTAATTGTTGTCATGGTGACCAGAGGAGGATGGGTTCCCCCCTGAGTCTTGGTTCCTTTCAAGGTTTCTTCCTCATGCCCTTAGGGAGTTTTTCCTTGCCACTGTCACCCTTGGTTTGCTCACTGGGGGCTAGGACTCGGACATTTGTAAAGCTGCTTTGTGACAACAACTGTTGTAAAAAGCGCTATATAAATAAAATTTGATTGATTGATTGATTGATATCTGAAAAAGCACTAGATTTTTTTTTGCCAAACATCTCTGTTCTATCAGTACATCAGTCTTAAAAAATGTAAAAGTCAAAATCATATTTCTAAAACAACTTTATGCTTAACATATATTTCACCATATCGTTTTCATTTATAATGTAAATATGATCAGCAACTTGAACCATGCATTCAGTCAAAAGTTCTGACCTTAAATGTAAATTCAATCGAGTTAATTTGAAAAGTGAGACGTGGAAAATGAGAATAGAGGTTTACTGAGCCAGCGCCCCAGAATGGAGTGAGAGGAGAGGAGAGGAGAGGAAAGGAGGGGAGGAGAGAGGCGGGAAGAGGGGAGGGGAGGAGGTTAGAGGAGAGGAGAGGAGCAATGCTGGGTGACTTTGGGAGGGACAGTAGATGTGTAGCCTCCAGCAGTTTATGGTCTCTCTCTATGGACAAAATTGGCCATCCTGGGGCATTATTCTTGGTAAGGTTATTAGGGAGATGTTTTCATATAATCAGCAAGGTTGGCAACAGGGACTGGCACTAAATGTTCTCATAATGATAATAAGCCCAGTGGTAATCAGTCTTGCCCCAAGCACACAGACCTGTTCTACATGGCAATAATGAAACCAAACTACAATTTCATTTTCCATTGAGGCAGGCTTTAAAGTATATTAAAAATCTACATCACATATTGAAGCAAGCGGACGGTGTGTTCTTGAAGAACTCCCACAGAGACACGTTTAAAAGCCCTCATCTCTATTTCTCTTCTCATCGTATGGCCCAAGGCTAAGAGACAAGCGGTAGTAAAGTGCTAACTATGCAGCAATGCAGTGAAATAAGACATTTCAACTGTGAAATTAAGTCATGAGCTGTTTCTGTTGTAGAGCTAGTATCATTAGCATCTGTGAAATATTTTTGTGTAAACAAAATTACATCCCATATCCAGCTGTTGATGGTCACCAAAATGGATATTTGTACCCAAAGCATATCAGTCATTTCTGCTGATCATTTCTGATTAGTAGAAATCAGAATTTTTTCCATTTATTTAGGGAAATTTCCCTGCTTGTTTATGTACCTGAGAAATACTGTGCCCTTAATAGGAATAAGTTGTATAATTTCATACTTGTAGTTAGACTTAAGTTCATACCTGCTCTCTTTTGACCGGAGAGCATAAGACACTTGGTAATGTGTAAACTGGGATGAACATATCTAGGTCCCCATCAAATTGATTAAGTGGCCACATCTTTGCAATGATAAATGTGCTATGCTTGAGTGGTCATGACCACAGGCAGGGAGCTAATATACAGAGAGACTGACTCTGCTCCATCTGCCCATGCAGGGATGAATGTGGCCCTGGTGTATCCTGCAGCGTACCACACAAGAGCATCGAATAATGAAAGATCATCACCCCTGTTGAGTTGCAGTTATATGCAGACACACACACGTGCACATCAGTGTACACACAAGCGTAATCACAATATTATCCACAAGAAATTTTCATGCAGGCTACAATGACCCATCAGTGAATCAGCTTTGTGAAAATACATCTTACGCATGGATAATTTAGACTTTGTGCTTTAATCAAATGTTAGCTTTGTGAAGTTCAGGACTCTCATCACTGTCCAGCCTTACGTCTCCTCTCTTCACTTACCCAGCACTGTCAGCGATAGCCAACAGCCAACAACACATGAGATAGGTTAGAACATTTGTAATTGCCAGGTCTTCCCCAGGTGACCACAGCCCCAGGGTTAAATAGAAACCAGAATTACTCAACTGAGGCAAATGAATGCTATTTGCATGGGGAATTAGAATGATTAAACTTAGAAGGGCATAGGGAGATGTCCTTCAAGAAGGGACATTAAGAGAATTCCAGGCAGACTTTGCTTATGACTGGGACACCTCACTTGCTACCACTGTGTGCCATTAATACATGTCATTTAATTACAGTCCGATAAGCAGAGTTGGGGAGTATGATCTACATCCCCTCTTGACTGCTCGTATGACTGTTGCAGCACATCATATTCTCATGTTTAAAATTTCTTGCGAACATAACTTGAAAAGAGCAGTAGTCGTTTTTTAATAAAGTTCCTTGGATTTCAAGGTACCAAGAGTCTTTCACTGTCTGCTCTCTACAGAATACATACAGAGTCAGTTAATTAGACTGTAAATATGCAGATCTGATAACAGCAGCAGTTTTCACTGCTATAAATTCACGATTACACTAAACATAAGAAGAACATGATCAGTAATTAAGGATTTGTAATTAATATTTCTTTCCAGCTGAGCTTTTCTTGGGCCTTAAATATTTTCATTGGTATGCAAAAGAACAGATGAGTATGGCTATCAGTACTTTTGAATTTCTATCAACTCATTTACTGGAGATGAATTTGTGCTATTTTGCCCTCTCCACAATCTTCACATTTTCAAAATGATGACATTTACAAAAAACAGAAATACCTAATTATCTGGTGTTCATGCATGGACTCAGCATTAAAGATGTCCCTGATATACTGGGGAAAATGTACATGCGAAAAAATAGAGGTGAACAATTAACATAATAAGCTTTGGTGTCTGGACATTCTCCATGGTGGCCATGCACACTAAAATGAGCTTCCTTTCATGAGTCACACATGCAATTAAAACTCAGATTTAGGATTCAGTGTTGGCATGACAATGTAATTACTGAAACAGTAGGACAATTAAGTATATTAAGAAGACGACTGTGGGAAGACATGCTTATTGATCGTTCTATTAACATCCGATTTTCCTGGAAATAGGATTTTAATTCTCACCGAGATATTATATTCTTTGTCACTTTATGGTTGATTAAACCCTCAGCTCTACAGATGTCGTAGAATAACTGCTGCAAGATGTTGGAGGACGGATGGGGACGACGCTTCGTTCTGGGGAAGATTTAATTTTCTTTTTCATACCACCATTAAATTGCACTTCTTGGTGGGAGCAATATTTTATAATCACATACAAGCTCTGTACACGAGACACTACTCCAGCAAGTCTTCATACAAGAAAAAAATAGGGCAATGTCTTTTTCCAACTGTTTAAATAACTGGTTTGGTTTGTCACACTTTATGCTTGGGATAGTATGAAAGAGCACAGAAATCGAGTGGATGGACAGGCATGCGGATCATACTGAATTCTGCACTGAAATATATAAGCATTGTACATACACAGCACTAACTCAGGCATGCGAAGCGTACTGAATTTTGGATTGAATTATATAAGCATAATCCATTCACAGCTCTAACTGATACATGCAAAGCATACTGAACTCTGGACTGAAATATATAAGAATTTTCAATACACAGCACTAACTCAGGCGTGCAAAGCATTTGAATTCTGGATTTAAATATATAAGCATTGTCCATACACAGCACTAATTCAGGCTTGCAACGCATCTATTCACAGAACATACTGCAGATTTGTTTAGCAATAACATCACTTAAGACAACATTGTTATGTGATTTTTATTGCTAGATGTTTTGATGAATCACACTTTCATTGCTCCGAGCTGACATGTCATCTGTGTGCTCTGGGTCTGTTCAGATAACATTTATACTTGCCACACAGGTGTTGAGACTGAAGTGGTGAACTGAAAGCCTCTAAAACCAGGTGCATAATTAATTCCCACAACACACTGGCATGCAGGTGTGTACACAATGGGCTCATCATAATTAGCAATTAAGATGACTAAAATACTCGTGCTGAACAATCACAAAACAAAATGTCTGTCCTCAACTCAATTAAATCTAGAGAACATTAATTTTGCCTTCAGGAGATGAGGCTTGAGTGTGTGTTAAGGAGATGTAGTTGAGTGTTCAGGATTGCTCTCCACGTGTGTCTGCCACCTGGAGGAGAGGCAGGGTAGTGTCACCACCCAAAATAGGAGAGAGCAGTGCACCCATATCTTCATCCATCCATATCTCCATCCATCCATATCTCCATCCAACCCAGAGTATCTTTCTGTGATCTTTTTCTGTTCATGTAAATTTTAATTTTAAAAAATTAATAAAACAAATATTGTATAATGTGTGTAGTACGTTTTATGTGTGTAATTTGTATGAACTTCCCCTTTATTAATGTACAGTAGTCTACAGAAGATCTGCTATATTCATAAGTCTGTGGACACCTTTTCTGCTACATGTAGGATTGTGGTAATGTCATAAAACAACATGATGCTTCAGATACAGACATGAAGAATTTGTAACAGTAATGCAAGACATAAACTGCCATAACTGTTGAGAACAAAGCAGGAGGCACTAATTAGTATTTAATTTGAGGTTGATGCCCTTAACCTTCTTCCTCAGACTCATTTCCCACATGAAGGTTTAAACTGATGTGATGGCATTTTGATATGTAATATAATGTAAATGTGCCATACTTGTCAATTGTGATTTTTTGTCCTCTGCTTTTTATCCATCTGTGCAGTTAGAACACACACACACACACACACACACACACACACACACACACACACACACACACACACGCACGCACACACGCACACACACACACACACACACACATACACTAGTGATTACTAGGGGGATGTGGTGCACACGTGCCCAGAGCGGTGGGCAGCCCTAGCCCGGCACCCGGGGAGCAGTTGGGGTTACGTGCCTTGCTCAAGGGCACCTCAGACCTGGGAATCAGACCCATAACCCTCCGGTCACAAGACCAGTTACCTACCACAGGACCATGACTGCCCCATATATATAAAATACATGTATATAATATACACACTAATACATCAACTTGTCAGTGCAGGTTTGCACCTTTGAGCTGCAGACAGTGGAGAGCTTGAACTGACGTGGCACTAATATTCTAAGTAGTTAATTTTTGTAGAAATAAAATGTAGATTTAACTGTTGAAATGAAAATATATAGTAAAGCCAAATTTTTATATTTAGTATCATTAGTAACTTTTGTCTCCAACTAAAATATACTGTTAGCATATAAACTGCAGGGCTCTCTGTGCTAGTGTTTCAAGTAACAACATGTTAAGCTTTTCTAGGTGTGTTTACATCTTCAGAAACTCATATGCAGGTGGCTAAAACAGAGAAAGGCGGTGTGTGTGTGTGTGTGTGTGTGTGTGTGTGTGTGTGTGTGTGTGTGTGTGTGTGTGTGTGTGTGTGTGTGTGTGTGTGTGCATTAGTCTCCCACAGCCTCTCCATCGGTGACTGTGCCCTAAATTGTCCATATAAAACAGAAATGCTATAACAGAATACAAACTGAATTATTCACATCTCCATCTGTGGTGTGCATTGCCATTATAGTTGAATAAACAAACCGTAATAAACATCAGAGCAGCGGAGATCTAAGCTTCATAAGAAAAATACATAACTTCACAAACAACACTTTGTTTTCTATACAGTTCTATACTGTTGTAGAAGAACAATGTGCCTGCACTTTACTGTACTTTACTATTACATCGGTACAATCTAGCTTCAGATATTTAGATCCATAATCATAATCATAATCACAAACATAATTGTTTGCAGGCAAAATGAATATCAGATTTTAATTACCTTTTATCACACAGGAGCACAATTTTCAAACGTCATAGAACTGTTAGACAGAACTGTTTATTGGTTTGGTCTACATCTTAACATCTGAATGTTATATGAAAGGATTTTGAGGTTTGATAGTCAGATTGCTTCTGATGCATTAAATTGGCCATTAGGTACCGAGTGTCTACAGCAGGTGGCAGCAAATTCAAAATTCCTGATCCAAAATTATTTCAAAACACAGTACACTAATGGGGAAGGTAAACAAATTGTTCCTTAGTACGTTGCTGGCAGCTGACAAGCCTAAGAATACAATAAGATGCATAATAATAAGTATAACATAATGCATAATAATATAGGAATGATAGAATATAATCTTTCTCAACGTAATCTTACTCAAATTAATCTTACTCAATTGAATCTTACTCAGCTCAATTCAGAATAGTATAACCAGCAGCAGGTATCAACAGCAACATGCAAACAGAATAAACATTTATACATATACATCTAAAATATACATGCCATAGAGTATCCTGTCGCAGTAGCCTATATCACGCTTCATCATTCTAATTGACAGAGACAAACTATAACGTACTATAATGTACTATAATGTACTGTAATGTACTATAATGTACTATAATGTAGGCTACTATTACTTCACATCAGTCGTTTCCTCGGGGCCAAATGAATCACTGGCCATAAATTCTCTAACCCGGACCTGAAATGGGCGTGACTCTTTTCACATCCTCCAATCAGCGCGCTTCGCACTAAACTTCCATCCAATCAGTGACGCATCGACAACTTTAGCGAGTCTTTAGAGAGTGACTTGGGTTTATTCCTTTATTTTGATCTATGGGCTGTGTGTGCTAAAGCCTCGATGGGGACACTTTTTTATGCTAATATTTTCCTTTACAAACTGCAGCGCTTTTGTCCACGCGTAGGTTTATAAAGAGACTAAAGATGACGGACGCCAGTCTTTCTCACTGAGGAGCCGATTCAGAGCCGTTCCTGCCCTGACATGAGCTGTCTGGATGTTATGTATCGCAATTATGGAGCTCATCATTACTTGCCATCGACGGCGGCAGCCACAGCTTATAAAGCGGCTTATTATCACCATCATCATCAGCAGCAGGTAGGTGCGCTCCTACAACCTCAGCTGTTATATAACGTGCCGTGTATCTGGAAACCTGCGACAGCAGCTTATAAGTAGTTAAAACTGAAAAAAAATGAAGAGGCTTTCATGAGTTTCTAATTAACTGGGGACGGATGTGGATGAACTACCCGATAATTCTCATGCGTTTGTTTGTAATTTTTGTTTTTTTTAAACGTAGCCTCGTTTAATGATAAATGTAAGACCAGATGTGCATCAAGTTGGAGTGAAATTAGTCAAGATTACTGTATCACCATGATTGCCAATACAAACAATCGAATTATTATATTCGAATTATTATTTTCTAAGGTATAATTATTTATACATCAAGAACTCAAGCTTTGCAGCACATAAGATAATCCAACAAATTAATGATGGTAAGGACCTGCAGTCTTTCACGTGTAACACCTCACCTCCAGATATCAGATACTGCATCAGCACTGAGTTTGAGCTCAGCGATGCTGCACTACACTACAGTGCGCAGAGCAAACCACTGAGGTGTCAGGTACACGCAGCAGGCCCAGTGATTCAGAATGAGAATCCTCAAATATTTATTTATAGTCCAACATGAGGTCATAAATGTGGGGGCAGCATACTTTTTAAAACCCCAACTTCTTCTCCATCAGCTTCTGTACTTCATGTCTGTGTGCAGAAAAGGTTTGCTGCCTACAGCAGGATGCAGGACTGCGTTGATGTGCCTCCCTACGGGGGCCACAGCAGGCAAGCTGAGAAGCCCAGGGGCTGTCCCAAGATGCCAAGGGCGGAGGGGCCGGGTGGTGCAGAGGAGGGGCCGGGTGGTGCAGAGGAGGCAAGGTGTAAGGAGATGCAACCAGCGGAGGCAGAGTACCTGAGCTCCAGGTGTGTGCTCTTCACGTATTTCCACGGTGACATCGAGGATGTGGTGGACGAGCACTTTTCCCGCGCTCTCAGCCAACCGAGTGCCTTCACCAACGATACAAAGGGCAACAGACTCTCCTCTGGAGCACTATGGAAAGGTATCGCCACGACAACCTTCTAAATTACTTAAAAAAAAACACATATATGCTATATTTACACATACAAATCCAGTTTAGTGATGAACTGCTTCCTTGTGGTTTTCAGATGGGGGCTCCCTCTCTGAAGGTCAGTGTAGCTCCTCGCCCTCCTCTCTGTGGAGCAGCAGTTACCCGTCCCAGATCAGCCCGTGCATCACCACTGTTCACAGCGACTTCTCCCACACCGCTGCCTTCCACAGCACGGACGCTGGTATCTGGAGTGGCAGCGTCACCCAGCCTGGGCTTCCCTCTTCGTCTGGCCTCACCGACAACTGGCCCTACAGCCTGGGCAGCCAGGGTGGTACCGGTTACTCTCACGTCCATGAGATGTACCCTCACGTGCACCCCCGCCAGCCCCACCCCCACACCCACACCCATGCGATGCTCCACCACAGCCACAGCACCACCCTGGACCCTCGATTCAACCCCCTCCTGCTTCCACGCGTGCGGGCCTCCTGTAGCACCTCCACCAGTGCAGAGGGGCTGAAGACGGAACTGGAGCCCAGTGGCCCCGCAGCCTCCAGCTGGCCAGCAGTGTTTCATGGGACGGTGGATATCTACGATACAGGTAAGAGTAGCAGGAACTCATCTAATAAAATCAACACAGTTGCTGAATACAGATGAGGAGACTCCACATTTAAACTTATTTGCGCTCATATCTATCTACTATCTCATATCTATCTACTATCTCATATCTATCGACTATCTCATATCTATCAATCTATCTATTGATCTTAGTCTCCTAAGGCTATCCTAAGTGTACAAACTACACAATGCTCAATTTTTTTGTCCAACAGCACTGGATCAAGAGAAAGCCAAAGCCAGTGTCTGGTTCTGAAATAGAGAATACCTGCTGCTGACACACAGCCTCCGAGCAGCTGTGGCATAAGAGAAGATCCAGACTCCCACTGTGGAATCTCTCCCTGGAAAACTTTCAGATATCCTGGGAAGAGACTCAGGAATGGAAACTTTGTCTCCATGAATGAGACGAGCACACAAATGAATTCTGAGAGCAGCAGCCATTCTGTAAAAGTAAAGCGTCCTGTTTGGGTGATTGTGTCTGGGGATCAGAGAGTCATTAATGATCTCACCTGGAGTGCTCATCTGCCTGGACTTTAAAGAGCACTCAGAGGAACTACAATTAAGGAAGCCACTTACATATATGGCATCTAAGAGGTATATTTTCCTAATTTTTGTAAATCATTGAATTTTTCTTATTTCGTGGCTGATATTTAAGAGCTTTTATGTCCTCTTTTGTATCTCCCACTGGTTCTGTTCAATGAACTGCCTGTTTTGGTACATTTAAGGGCCGTTCTCTGGTTATATGCATCTAAATGTGTGAATGTTTGAGTAGCAGCCTTATTCAAAAGAAGCTTTTATTTACTTTAATATATTTTGTTTTGTGATCTACAGATTTATGAATGTTTGTGAGTTTGTGCAAACTGTTTCTACCAAAGTGTAAATTTATTGTTTTGTTATGTTGGGTTTGATGTTTGATAAAATGCAATTGTTAAAATAAATTGCTAAGTTCTATTGGCAAATATTTTAGGTTAATTTGACATACTGGCCAATACAAGCATAGTGACTGTCAGTATTTGGTCAAACTATCGTCAGTAATCAGTCAAAGATGTCATTCTCACTGTGTTTGGAATACTAAATTATTTTATGATTTGATGTAACCAAAATGAATAAATTGTAAGTAAATTATGAGGTGGTTTATGGCTTTGAAATATCCTCTAAACGATTTTTAGTTTATACCAAGTCTGACAGAGTTTTGACCAATTTTGGGAAAACACAGAGACCACTAAGAATCCCAGAAGGAATAATGTCATTCCATTCAAATCCAGCAGGACAACCACTTTTTTTTTCCACAAAACCACAAACATTGAGAAGCATCTCAAAGCTCTGTGCATCCAGAGACATGGCAATGCACATTGCCTTTAATGTCAAACAAGCAATGCACTTCCTGTTTAACTAAGATGTCCAAATCAAAATGGCAGTGAGCAAATGTCAAGTGTTAAGACTCTATGCAGAGCAAACATGCCTGTGGACTCCATACGCAGGCTTAGGGGAAGCAGAGGAATGTGATCTTCTGCTTCTGAGGAATGACCAAAAGTCAGCCTAAGAATTCAAAGATCGCACAATGTGTGCTCTGGTGTGAAACTGGATATTATTTTGGAAGACTGCAGCTTTAAATATTTTGAGGGGAGCCCTAGTGCCAGAATATGTATTATTTTCATCCGAACAGACAGCTGTTGGGTCTAACCAGGATGTGTTGGGAATGAGGATGAGTATTGCAGTCTCTGGCCAGGTGTGAGTACTGACCCCCTAACATTCCTATGATAACTTACAGAACTACTGTGCCTTATTAGCAAACAAACATGCCCTCTAAATTGATAATGATTAATAAACTGACAATACTAGACATGGTTGTGACCCACCCAGTTCATGTTTAAAATTTAGATATGATGTGTATTTTATGCACATTAGATTGAGTTGCCTACTACATTCAGATAATGCATTTTGAATAAGAAAATACTTTAGTGTTATAGGAACCTGTTACAGGGTCTCTCAGGACATTTATCTGAATCTATCACTGATTGTTTCACCAAAACCCCTCAGAAATACTCGCCTGCTTAGAGCATTAAATAACTTTGCAAGGTTGGTCATTGAAATAAAATGACACATCTTGAATAATGACTATGATTGTGTTCTAGTGGATGGAATATGCCACTCATAGCATAGTGATATGCTGCACTGGGCCTCTGCTAATTGCTACTCTTGATTATATAAGTCTTGCCATGCTGAGAACACGAGGTTCGCCATCTAAAGGAAGTAAAACGAGAGCTTCTCAAGTGGGCCTGACTGACATGGAGCACAAACGAGGCAGACAGGTGACCTGCTGTCTTCATCTCCATCAGAGAGAAATAAACAGGCGTGAATGTGTGTCCCATTTGCAGCAGCACACTCCATGATAATGCAGGAGCCACTTGTGTTCTCCGAACAGGAGGCGTAGCGTGCTGGGTTGCAAGTTAGAGTTTCCAAGCATGGTACTCTGGCATATTAAGACTCTGGATGGACTAGTCATTTCGATTGCACATCTGGAGTGAGCTGTTGGGATATCGGATTATGACGATCGTTCTCAGAAAGACTGTAAACAAACGTTAATAATCAGTTCTATAGCCCAAGTCTTAGGCAGAACAAATATGATGCATCGAACATTAAAACTGCAAAATAAAACTAAAGCTTGTCTATACGTGAAATGGTTAGTGAAAAGTCCTCCCCGTTGTTCTTATATCACTGTTTTATGCATTGAAAATATCTGTTTTTGACTTGAGAGTATATAAAAATGTCATGCTTAAAAAAATCCTCTCCTGGTCCTTTTTATTGTGCGCTAGGATGAAGTGGCACTGTGGCATCACTGGGAGCACCAGCTCTACTAAGAGAGGAGACTTCACGTGCTCCAGGACTGTCAGTAACACACAGAGGAGACTCCACGTTCTCCAGGACTGTCTCAGTAGCACACATGAAAGGAAACCCAGTTATCTCCCCCTGATCCTGCTCTCCAGGCTCAGACCCTCCCTCAGGAAATCAGCCACTGGAAACATGCGGCTCCTCCTGCAACACACCAATCACAGCACTCGCCGTGTAGCTCCTGCATTAACAGTAAGTGCACTTGTATGCTAATTATGTCAGGGCTCCTACTGATATCCTTTGGACACACTGCAGGCACTTCCAGACCTACCAGCTGACTCAGGGCAGGACAGAGCCTAAAACAGGTCCACTACTTGTGTAAAAGTGAATATGTGATTACTGCTAATAGTAAACAGGAAGACACAATACTGAGTGATATTTCTGATACATATATTTGATGTCAGAAAGCAACCACAGACATTAGTGACAAGAATGTGCTAAGACCGCTTCATCTAAAATAAGGCAATTGTTTTGGTCTTTGTCAAGAAGCTAAAGTTTGTGTATGTCTGTTAATTTTACATTAGTTTGCAGAGCTGGGCTGCTGAGTAAATTGAAAAGTATTAAAATGAAATAACTTGTTTTAAACTTCTTTACCATATGAAGCGATCATATAAATAAAGTCAGTATCAGATTTTGAATTCCAGATTTTGAAAAGATCAAATAAAATGTATAGAATAATTCCGTAGAATAATGTATAGAATAATGTAGTTAAAGATTTTAATACAATGCACAATCTTCAAGAAACATCGAATGACATAAATCTGTATATGTGTTTACAATTGCATTGTATTAAAGGGGTTAAAAGAGTGTAAATGAGTACATTTGAGTAAATGTCCATCATGTCCTGAAGTTCCTGAGATGGAAACTTTCAATAAAGTGAAATAAAGTGCTCTTCAGTTTTAGAAATCACTTCATTGCTTCTGGTCTGCGTGTGTAAAGTGTACAGTTCCACCATCACTTCAGTCAGGGGCACGACGTGCTGGACCCTACAAAGGGGGATTATCCTAGGGGTCCTGAACCATCTTCCAGGGTGGGAAGGCACACGTCCCGATGTCACAGCGTTCCTCTCTTCTTCAATGCCCACCACCATTCCTGCGTAATTGAGCAGATAATTAGTCTAACAGCAACACAGTGCCAGCTGCCTGAACAAGAGAATGCATAAACATAGCCACTAGAGTTTCACTACACGCACTCTTTCTCTTTCACTACACACACACACACTGTTTTTTGAGCAATGTTCAAGTCCATATGGCAATCATAAAGTCTGCCCACCCCTGCCCCGCCCCTAACATTCACATGCCAATTTCGCTTCCAATTTGGAAGAATAATTCTGACTAATTTGCTTTCCTCATGCAATCTGTGGGAGATGAAACACTGCATACTGGTTCTGTTTGGATATTAAAGGCAGGGTCCATTTTCTTCAGCCAATACATGTCAACACCCATGTAAGCTGGGTTAAATGTAGCACGGTGGTTTTATTTAACTGCACATGTCTTTTGATTGGAGCCCTGTGGTTTCAGCACCACCTGACCACTAATTACTTAACTAAGTTAAAACAGACTGTTGGGTAGAGTAGTGCAGATTCCTGCACCAAGTGATGTATCAACTGAAGATTAAAGATTGACTGGTTTTAATTGAAACAAAATGTAAGAGTGTCCAAGGTCTCAGACATTAGATTCTGTTTAATCTGTGTTAGCACAATATAGCATTTCCTGCGGAATAAAAATAAATGAATGTACCCAGCACTGTTGGATGAGCAGCTCAGGCATGTGGTTAGTGGAAAAAATGACAACTGGCATGTCAGTAAATCAAAGTGAAACATGAGTTATAACATGGTCTCAGTTCTAACATGGTCTCAGGCCACAGTGCTGATGAATGTTTATAATCAGACTTATGCTTCGGTCTCTCTCTCCACCTGCAGACCAGTTGCCCACCCACTGCGTAATGAGAGCACATTCCTGGCTTTCAGTGACAGTTCAGTTTCCTCTTTTTCATGCCCGGCAATAAAAGTCTAATGATACTATCAAATATTTATTATTTCAGGACAGTGGCTTGCCTCAGTGTACTTAATATGGGCTGTGGATGGAGTGTAGATGGAGATATAGGGAGATTTTCTATGACAGGGAGTAAAAATGTATGTGTGGTTTTGTGTTTCCCATGTCTCATGTTTTTCTCCGTACATCTCAGAAGTTTAGTACCGCGCTATACGCAGTACTAAATAGATACACAGAACATATATGCCATATAGTTACACTGATCTCACCTCTATGAGGTGTAAACACAGACAAATCAGTACTCTTTACAGTAATATTTTAAGAAGAAAAAAAATACTAAAACACCTACACTTAGATTGGTAAAAATAATCTAAGTTATTAAAATAATAATGTTTCTAGGTTCTGTGTTTTAGGTGAACCTCTCTACACAGCTCTATACTTCCCCATCATGCTCTAATATAGGGAGCCCTTTGGACTTTTGTGGACAAACCATTGATTTAAGGAAAGTGGAAACACTTTATTGGGTCACAATAACTCTAAACATTTACACCTAAACATTTTGAATCCCACAGCGTCTTTGGCTTATTTTAGACACCACCCACAACTCCAATCCATTTACACTTTGTAACAGGGAAGAATATAATGAAAAATTTGTAACAAGGAAGAATATAATGAAAGAAAGACATAATAAGTTAAGTTGAGGTCTCTTTCACAAACAAAACACTCTAGAAAGCGTTCCAGTATTCCAGTAATGCCCTCAGTGTGGTATTTCATTTTCTTCCTCGTGTGTGTGTGTGTGTGTGTGTGTGTGTGTGTGTGTGTGTGTGTGTGTGTGTGTGTGTGTGTGTGTGTGTGTGTGTGTGCTATAGAGCTGTGGTTTGCACTATAGAGCTGTGGTTTGCACTTTGGTGCCCAGGTTCTGAGCTGTATCTCTGGTGTTCCCCAGAGTCCAGTATGTGTATAGTCAGAGCATGCCAACTATTTTCATTAGTGGTGCTAATCACTGCAGCTTGTGGTTATGTGATGAGAGACTCATGAGGAGGAGTGTGAGCTGCCTCAGCCTCCACTAGTCAAGACCAAACACATTCTGGCCTGCTGATGGACACACAGCAGCAGGAGCAGGTGGGAGCAGCCACACTTCCTCACACGCTCCTGCACTCCACACTTCCTCACATGCTCCTGCACTCCACACTTCCTCACACGTTCCTGCACTCCACACTTCCTCACACACTTCTGCACTCCACACTTCCTCACACACTCCTGCACTCCACACTTCCTCACACGCTCCTGCACTCCACACTTCCTCACACGCTCCTGCACTCCACACTTCCTCACATACTCCTGCAGTCCACACTTCCTCACATGTTCCTACACTCCACACTTCCTCTCACACTCCTGCACTCCACACTTCCTCACACACTCCTGCAGTCCACACTTCCTCACATGTTCCTACACTCCACACTTCCTCTCACACTCCTGCACTCCACACATCACAGATTAAGGCTTGGTAGATTATTACCTGAACCATCAATTGCATTTTTTTTAACAATAAGACGTCATGCTAAAGTCCCACAGATAAAAACCTTTACCACCCAAAGCCAATGAAACAATGATGAATGTTTGTGTATGGAGCCTGCTAGCTATAACATTAGCTAGTTAGTAGCTACTCAAGTAAAATTAGACAGCTAGCTACTTAATGATCCTAGGTGGATGCATTAACCGTAAAACCTAGCCGAAATTAGCAAAACATCCGAAACAAAATGTAGGATGCTGCTTCACCGTAGCTATGGCTACATAGGTAACTAGGTGTAGATTTATGCAGTGTTTTCATTAATCTAGATAGCTACATCTGGAGTCCAACAATTGTACAAGCGAATACTTTTTTGGACATTAATACCTAAGCTACATTAGCTAACTATCTGTAACTTCAGATTATCTGTAACTTCACAGTGAAGTCAAAATTTGGAATGCTGTTGCTGTTAGACTACACACAAACTTTCAACGTTTTGTTGGCTTTGGGTGAAAAATGTTTTTATCCGTGGAACTTTAGCTATCCATGACGTCTAATTGTTTAAAAAACAATTAATCAACATGTCTCATGCATGTAAGATTGGCAGCAGTAAGCGTGCAGCGTCTGTTGTACGATTTATCGGGCATTAAGTTCAGTTATGCACATGCGTAGTCCAAATCGGGTTTCCGGTTCAAATCGGGTCGTGACACGCCCACTTGCAGTTGCAATCGATGGTTCAGGTAATAATCTACCAAGCCTTGATCTGTGACGTATTTACACTTGTAATCATGAAGAGCAGAAATTTTAGAAGCGAGCAATAAACTGAAACGCTATATTTATTTGTCTGATATTCAACTGATTTATATATTTTTTCCAACAATGTTTTTTTATCTAGCAAACTGGCAGTTCAGTAGCAAGTATAACACATTCTTCTAAATGACCTCCATTTGGTCATTTATTCCATGTTTGTAAGCTCAACAAGAGGTCTGTTAGGTAACAGGAGGCAGTGCTTAGCCAAGGACCAGAATAACACAGCATGGCCCATCATAGCTAGCATACTTCTCCATTTTAATAAGAGATTTGCGGGCACTTTCCACCTGTTTCCGTGGCTCAGCAGCTTGGCAGCAGTCCGTGTAGGCCTCAGCGCGACGGCCCACATCTGCTTGGCACGCCCTCCTTCATGCCCTCCTTCATGCTTCCTGCGCTCACAATGAGGTCAGTGTGTTCTGGGATGGGGGCCGGGCCCTCATCCGCAAGGCCCCTCCACAGCCCGGCAAAGTCAACAGCTGTGGCGGAATGTAAATTCACAGCGCCACTGTGTATTTGAAGTCCACCTAAAAGGGGCCAGTTAGTGGACAATTCAAGGGTGAACCTCGGAGTATGTTCTTCCAGACATCTGCAGTTATGAAGGGGTGAGACAGACATCTGCAGTTATGAAGGGGTGAGACAGGCATCTGCAGTTATGAAGGGGTGAGACAATTATCTGCAATTTTGAAGGGGTGAGACAGGGATCTGGAGTTATGACTGAGCACAGCTCAGGCCACAGGTGGTCAAACTGACTCCTTTCTCCCATGTGAAAACCACACACAGCCTCCGCACCGGCAGGTCTGCAGGTGAGAACTCCATCAGGCACTCCTATTCCAGTCAGCAGCTCAGACACGTTACGACTCCTCAGGTTCAAATGCTTGCAGGAGGATGGCTGTCTGACAGTAAACAAACACCAACCAATCCTGATGTCATGTTGGAAACATTATTAAATGCATTTATATCAGAGGTACTACATCTGAAGGATCACTCCACAAGTTTCACCATGCTGCAAAACAAAAGAATGAAGTTCTCACAATCTCCACCTGAGAGAAATAAATTGCTACATGCAGATTTTTTCCTATACAATTCTCTCAGCTGTGGTATAGAAACACACATGGAGCACACAGTGAGAGGCCCTGAACTGAAGAACTAGACAAGATGCATTCCTCTTTTTTTCCACATTCATGCAGACTCACTGCAGACACACTAATGGATAAGGCGGCAGATGGATGCCCTTGAGAGGTCTTCAGATTTGTTCAGATTCAGTGTGAGTGATGCAGAGAAGCACGAGGGCTCTCCAGCCCAGATCCTCTCAGCCTGCTCCTCTGCCGTCCACCGGCCCTCTGCTTCCTGACAGCCCCCTGCTGGGACCAATAAGCCTAAACACACAAACAGCAAAGAGCCTGAAACAAAGGCTCGGTTGGCTCTCCTCTCCCTTCAAACACAGCCATTGTCACCTAATTGAGTTAAAACAGACTGAGTCTTCATGCAGGAAGCGATCTGTCAAAATCTTGTCACGTTCCCATTACGCCAGTCAGTCCTCATTAATCAGCACTCTTCCGTCCATCTTGAATACTTATCAGGAGGTCCTCAAACTTCTTAACTGAACTGCTAAACAGGAAGGCGCAAATCAAACCCGAACTGCAGTACATATTTAAGTAACTTAAACACTAATAAGAAATTTAGTTGATAACTCGTTTGGCACCATGAATCAGAAAAGCAGGACAGATGTTTGCCTTTGCCTAACAGTGCATGATGAAGTGCAGAGGAAGTAAACACATCAAACACATCCAGACAGCTGTGAATGTCCACCACACTTCTGGTTATGCCTGTCATGTTCGTCACAGTATCCTGCAAGAGGTATTTAGCTGTTACATAAAAGCATCTTTAAGATGCTAATCTACAAACTCCTTGAATTAGTCAACAGTTGAGTCCCTTTTAAACAAATTGACATTCATCTTCAAACAAATGTTCTGCAAAGATCTTTTTATTTGAAACTAATACAATGAGGACATCACCTCTACCATCTGCCTCACATTTCAAACTTCTCCAAAGAGCAAAACCCTACCTGCACACAATTGTGCCCAACTGGACCAGCGATGAGAGCCACATGCTGGTGCGGTGGTCCTTCCCCAGCCAGAGGCAGGCCGGGATTCTGGGCTGTGCAGACTCCCGTGGTCTCACCGTCCAACAAAAGCTGCCACCTGCACCATACATGACACTGAGTACCAGGGGAGAGAAGACATGACAGGGGGAGGCGCTTTGCATATGTGAAATGTCTCTCTGATGGCAGCCCCCTGAAACACCTGTCAATCAGGCTGGGTGAGTCAGCGGAGGCGGAGTGGGGGGGTGAGGAGCGGTGACCGGGGCTCCTGTCGCTCAGCCTGAGTGCTGCCCGGTGGGGGAGCTGATCTACACCCTGCACAGCGGGCCCAGGCCGGGCTGTGTCAGCCACTCTGCAGGCGAGCCCAGGCCTGAACAAGCAGGCCTGCTGGGTCTTGGCGAGAGCACGCCGGCCGTTGTCGAGGGCCCGGGCTGGACGGCAGGACAAAGGCCGAGTGGCAAAGGGACAATGGAATTAGCTGCCAATTTGTATCACTTCTGCTCAGGCCTGAACTATCTGATCCTGTTAGGAGGCGCTCTCAGCTGGGCTACACAAGCCCGCATTCAGGCCCAAGACGGATAAGTAGGATAAAGCCCTTGTTATCCCACTTTTCCCTCAAAGAGATTACAATCTTCGCTGCGGTGCGGCTTTCGAGTTGTGCTCGCGTGCCGACTCCCGCTTCCCACGCTTGACTGACGCCACGGCCCCGGGAGGCCCCGCCCCCCCGGGAGGCCCCGCCCCTCCGGGACGTGTCAAGCGCTGCGTCACCGCAAGAGCCGCGTGGCTCTCGTCAGGTGCCGGTGGCCTGTCACCGTGTGCGACATACCAGACTCTTTCGCAGACATACCAGAGGCTCCTGCTTGACTTCAACGTGCCAGCTGGGGGTAGGACTTCCTGGCAGGGCGCAGGGAGAGGAGAGCCCCCCAGACGGACGGGGCTTGTGGGGGGGGGGAACGTGATGGCTCGTGCGTCAGGGGGCAGGAGGAGCGGAATGTGAGGGTGATAATAGGCTGTGGCCGGTTGGGTTCTGCTCGCCTCACGCCACAATGGCGTCTTTGACAGCCAAGAGAACGGCGTCTTTGTGCGAGCCGGCTGCTAACACTACACATTGTTGTGAATGCTCTGCATAGCTGGAATTCTGCCTCGCGCCTTCCTCTGTGTTCTGAGCTTATCAAACATTCCTTCTCCTGTCTCTCCAGCTCCTCGTGTTGTGTGGCTGCGCATTGTGTTGGCTGCTAGCGCTCAGGCCGCAGGACCTTGGCAGCATGTATTCTTCACATACCAGCAGCTCCTGCCCATGACTTCATTCAAACAACATACAAACCCTCAGAATGAAACAATAAAAAGACTTAACAGCACTGTAATATTCCACAGTTTGTTCTGTCACTATGTTACTAGCAACTATGTTAATAATATACAACACCTAGAGACAAAATCTGTAAATGTGTTAATGCTATTAATTTGTGCAAAAATGTGTATTATTTATAACATTTTAAACTTTAATTGATTTTGTATTGCAGTAAAGCATTCAGAGCTTTCAGCATCCAGAACAGCATTTTATGTTTTTAATTAGAAGAACATCAGAGCTCCCAGTTCATTGTCCTTTCTTATGTGTATCCGATGCTCAGATGGTGGACAGGAGAAAAGTGGCTGGATAATAAAGGGATGATCATTTCTGAGGCAGAAGAGAATCTTCCACAACAACAATACAGGGCATAACCCCTCAGCAGGTAAAAACACTCAAGTGTTCTCATTTTGCTTTTATAATATCTCAGGACATCTCCAGAGGAGACCTGGTACACTCCCAAGGGGATACACTAATTGAGTTTCCATCTCATGTCTTTTAGTAATTTGGCCTTATTACGCACATGGCTCAAGAAGAGGGTTGGGACATATAAAAAAGAAAGAAAATAGGAACATTTTAAAATGATCTTACCTTAGTTGATCAGTATCTTCATGAGGTTTTTTAAAGCCACTAGAAAAACATACTTCAGAGACCTTCATAGGACCAGGTTGCTTGTAGTTATTATTTCGCCTATTGATAAATTTGGACTCATTTATGTGAGAGGGCCATAATGGAAAACAACAGAATGGCTAATGTTCTGCCATACATTACGTGAGGAACATACGCTCACTCGATATACTTAAATGTTCCTGTGAGGAGCCACCACAAAATCTCATAACTAAATGAAGACTACAGTCAGGTGGCACTGAATTCTGGCAGAGTCATGTGCTCCTTCAGCCTGGAGAGCCTGGTTCTCACGGGGAGGCGAGGACAGCAGAAGACGTCTCTGCTCCTTCAGCCTGGAGATGCCCAGCGTCACGCATCTGTAAGGATGCAGACAAGGACAAGAAAATATGGCAAAGAAGAGCCAAGAAGCTGTTTGTATATTTGTGCGTATTCTCTTAACCATCCGAGTTTGGCCCAATGAAGCCACCGTGTAATGAAGAGAAGTGGAATCCTGAATAATGTCCTTAAGGTCATCACTAGGCTCATTAGAGTGGCACTTGGGGCAGATCAGAACAGGCAGGGTAGTACATATTCTACAGCCACTCACTTCTGTATGATTATTATCTTGAATGATGACAGAGTGACTTTGATGTTGCTGAGAGCGAGTGCTGAATCATTAAACAGTTGGCCAACCTGTTTTTATGAGGAACGGACCTGATCTGATCTCACGGGTTTTATGAGCATTCAAAGCAGATGTTTTATGCTTTTTACACTCTTCAATTAGTAAACTTGCTCCTCCCCTTCTACTTAGACATGACTGTCTTCATTACAGTATTCTTTTATAAAACAAAGACTTACAACAGTGTCTGCCACTAACTAAGAGGAAAGAGTGAAAGTAAATGATATTCTGTCTCGGATGCCTTGTGACTCCGAAGAAGACGAGTTTCATCTTTGCCTGTGTGGTTGCTGTGAAGAATCGTGAAAGCTCGCCAGCAAAGTCAGAGGGCAACGTGGAGCAGCGTGCGAGGAACCGCAGCCAACAGAGTCGTCATTATGGCCTGTTCCCTCTCCGAGGGGCCTGTGGTAATGAGGCTGGAACAGACCCGATTTCCTGTCCTCTCACCATCCGATGAAAAACAAGGGGTTTTATTAAGAGAAAACATCACTTCTTGCCATAATCCAGGGCTCCTCCCATTCTCACGCAAGCAGCCCGCTGTGAGCGAGCTCAGGGTTGGCCTGCCTGCAGCTCATATGTGGTGCCCACATGTTTCTTTCTGTCTTTCCCTCTCTCTCTGTCTCTTTCCCTCTCTCTCTGTCTCTCAAATGTACTGTACATACGATTGGAGAAAGCAATCAACAGGCAACACCCTGCAAATGTCCCCAACAACTCCAAAGCTCTATAAAACCCATTAATATCAACACATTGTCACATTATTTATTTGTGTAACAAATGCAAGGCACCCTTACTGCTAGATTATCTCCAACTGTCCAGTAAACATTAATGTCCTGAAGCAGTGTACTTGAAGAGCCTAAATCAGATATGAAATCCACATTTCTTTTCTACCATATCTGGCAAACCTGTGACCACAGCTGCTACACTGGCTCCGGTGCCAGCATGCTTGTAGGCCCATTGTTTGATCTTTAAGACTGCGGAGCTGTAACACGAATCTGCTTATTTAGAGTGTTTATGTCTCCCTCACATGAATTCACTGACATATGGCACTGGATGGGACAGAGAATCACATCAAAGACTCACAATCCTGTGCCAGGAACCCAACAACAACTTCAAATAGACAGAAATAGGAAGCAGTGCAGTTTTAACTCTCCACTGCTCTCTCTGGACCTGCACACATCTCGGGTTTGTTGTAGCACAATTAAAGCAATACTGCATTTTCATACATTACATTGATACAATATTTCTCTGCCTTCTGTCCCTTAAAACAAAACTTTTAAATCATAAAATATTTCTAATCACCAAAATTCATAGCAGTTCATTCATAGGGCCCAACAGAACAAACAATCCATTTAATAAGGCTGAAGACAAGACCTCTAGGCATGGAATATATTTATATATATTTTTATTTTCGGTTTATGCTTTTCTTTTTTGTATGACACGCATGCTGAACATGTTTTGAGGTGGATGCAAATGAACAAATGTCAGTGATATCTGCCCTCCAGTGATTGTAGGTGTGATTTCCTTCATGGCACCTGTTCTAAGCAATTTGCTTCCAAAACTATACTGTTCCAATCACGCTACACGCCTGTCATTTTACTGTCCTCCGTGCTTAGAATGGCCCACTAATTAGGAAAGATAAGAACATGCTCACGGTCCATTAAACCTTAGGACATCCCGGAGAGCTTTTGGAACTGGTTCAAGATCGCTTCATCAAATTTATTACCAACAGCAGTGGGAATAATGCTAACAAAGGGAATTACACCCTGCGGCCCACGTGGAAAGCAGCTCATGAGAGAGTGTCTGTTTCTGCATGGGTGACATTTTATTTGCTGAAGGACTTGCAGGGCAGTAAATGGAGCAAGTGGAGCAGACCTGAAGCCCTGCAGCGGGGATGAGGAAACCCTGATACTCCAGACTCACCACCACCGTGGGGGAGGGGAAAACAAGGCCCCCGCACAAACGAGAAGCAACGCGGTCCCCATTTACATCAAATGAGATTCAGTGAGAAACTCACCACAGCAAAAGCTGTGGTGTGTATTTCAGAAAAAAAAAGCATTATCACATACTTTCATATTTCACAATTTGTACGGTGTACAGTACAAATGTTTAAGCTGCATATGAGAGTTGGGAGGAGGAGGATGACGTGGGGGGGGGGGGTATGGACGAGGAGACGAGGAGGATGAGGGCGGACAGACGGAGCAAGCTCTACCTGCCCTCCTGAGCTCCGCTAATCGACCAGCTTCCCTCCAAAAGCAGAGCTGTCCCTGAGCCAGCTGTGCATTCCACAACTTCCAGACAGCTCCGACTTTATTTTCAGGCAAAACGGCATTGGGCCTTCTCACATGACATTCCCAAAAAAGGCCCTGCGGCCCGCGCCCCTGATTACTCTACGTGACTCAACCATTCAGGAATTAAAACAATATGAGGTATAGCTAAGCCAGTGGAGGACGGTGACCCAACGTTTCTGAAAAAGAAAAAAAGGATCTGTGAAGCCAATAGAAGTCTACAGGGTTGCACCAGGCATCACACACAGAAGCTCAGTGAAAACAAGGTTTTGTTTTGCTAGAGCGTGCAGACAGCCTGTGAGGACCTTTGTCTTATGCCTTTATACCATTATGATATATTTACATTTACATTTTACATTTATGGCATTTAACAAACGCCCTTATCCCGAGCGACTTACATTTTAATCTCATTTTTATACAAGTGAGCAATTGAGGGTTAAGGGCCTTGCTGAGGAGCACCTCAGTCATGGCCTCAGGTCTGGGAATGGAAAGCACGACCCTCCGGTCACAAGACCAGTTCCCTAACCACCAGGCCATGACTACTGTCATATATATATGATAGAAGTACACATATATTGTTTTTCAGTGCTATATCTTCAGGAGACTGCTTGACCTGTTATGGCAGGGGGTTAAATGTTCCACTCTGTGCAAAAGAGCAGAAAGGTTTCGTTTATATGACCTCAGACAGCCCATTCAGAAGGCTCATACAGTACTTTAACGCTGTATGGAGGATCAGCAGCAGGAGTTAACTGGATGTGAAAGAATCCAATTTTGCCAAACAACATTAGTATAAACCTCAAAAATCAGACAGTGACAGGCCAGAGTAATAATTAGAGGTCATTTGAAAACTGTTTACAAACCACAAGGGCTTTTCCAGCAATTTGGCCTACATTAACCAACTGAGAACCAGGTCGCAAAGTCAAGGTGAAATTCCAAAAAGGCCTCGTATAAAGACTCCATACATCATGAGGTCAAACCAATCCAATCCTCCTCTAAGCATGGTTGGAGCAAACGAGAGGCTCATAACTGATCCTTCTTGCTCCACTGAAACACAGAGGGCACCATCAATTACTGCAGACGTGTTTCATGAAAATAATTAAATCACGTCCAATTATGCTTCGTGTGATGTAACAGTGGGAGGGGCTTACACAAGAGTTTTGGCTCAAATCAGAAAGTGTAGAGAGAGAAAATCTGTGGTGTGTTTTAAAAATTCAAAAGGCCTTGGTCTGAAACCTCCTGGCCTCCTGGCCCAGGTACAAACACCTGATGTTCACATGAGTCCAACAGGGCTGTAAAAGACTCATTTCAAAAACAGGTGGATGTGTATCAGTTTGAGAAGCTCAGTGTTCAGTCAGCTCCAGCTCCCACTTGTGTTTCCATCATAGGGCTGATCCTTCAAGCAGAAACACATCTGTGACTCATTTTATTAGTGCCTGTAGTTTTCTTAGCTGAAATCGTGGATAACTAAATATGTAGTTAAAATAATTTTTATAATGCAAAGTTTTTTATTGGTATTTAAATGAAAGGCTAATTTGTACCTTGGCGATAAAAGTGACATTTTCCCTATAGTTCTCCATGTACAGTCTCTGTATTAAAATATTCATACTCCAATTAAACACAGCAAAATTTATGCCATAAATATCATGATTACAGCATTATAAAATGTCTATAAACATGAAAAATTAGCTGATCTGTGATCCCTTTAATATTTAAACAAGTTTTTATTGCATGTTTTCATGTGTGAACTTTTTACACCATATTCACAGAACTCATTTTATTCTCAGAACTCAGTGAGTTTATTCAGTGAATTTGCAATGTGCAAAGAGAACCAAGATCCAAATGTGTATGTGTGTGTGTGATTGTGTGTGTGATTGTGTGTGTGTGTGTGTGTGTGTGTGTGTGTGTGTGTGTGTGTGTGTGATTAGTGTTTCTATGGTTAATACAAATGCTTAAAAATTACACTTATTTTATGCCCTAAACTGTGGCACTTAGCTTAAAAGACAGATATGCACACAATGCCTTCATAGTGACACTGTGACTCATCTCCACACTGAATGCTTTAATTGCACTGGGTTACATATGAACCACTGTGAATCCTCAAGGTGCTTATTTGCATACATAACATCTCGAAGGACATGCAAATGAACACCAATTGAGGGCCAGTAATTTTCGCAGCAGAGTTTAAGCGTTTTCATTTTAATTGAAACACTGCCGGTCTCTGCAAATAAAGTGTTGCATCAAGAGGCAACAGATAATTGGATCAGCAGCTGAGCATGGGAAGATGTCAGTAAATCGAAGATTTGATTGCTATTACTGTTCTCATTAGGCTGTTTGTGAGTGCACAGTGGTGTCAGGAAACAAATGACACAATCATTGCCCAATAATTGACCAAACACAGTATTGCTGCTTCACAATATCAATAATGCCTGAATTCTATTAGAATGACTTATACATCTGGCATCCATGTTTATTTTTAGCATCAACAATGTGCATACTACAAATACGTAGCCTAAATTAACATATATTATCAACAACAACAATAATAATAATAACAGAATAATAATAAAATAACAATGATGTCTTGGATGTAAATATGTGTGTCTAGGCTTATTTTTATTAAGTGTAAACAATTTCAAGATGTTCAAGATGTGTATTAGCTCATTTTAAAACCCAAAGCAGTATCATGCTAGGGATCAATCCAAACCCAGCCGACTGGAGTACAGTGGAGTACACCTGTTTGTGATTGTGTACAGAAAAGGGTGAAGTGTCTCCATTAGACCATTATCAAACCGTGAGCTACCACACCCAATAAGAAATGGAGAGTTCCAGCAAAGGGCTTCTCTTAAAACCACAGGACCTGTTTAACGTTTTTTATGTCCTCGGGGAGAATGAAATTGGTTGCAAATGGCTTAATGTAGACTAGCCACTAATTAGACAAAAAAGTCAGCATCAATCATTTGTCTAGGCTTAGAAGCCCCCAAAGCACAATTTCCCAGCATTAGACTTGATTGCATTTGCTGTGGTATGGAAATTGTTTCAGCGCTATTGTGATCATTATCAGCACTGCACAAATGAGAGGCAGTCTAATGACAAAGCCCTACAGAAATATCAGACAGTGGGGGAATGTAAAGCCAAGGGTTTGTGTTTTTGTTCTTCTCATTCATTCCTTGGGAAGATGTTCTTTGCACGTTTGTGTTATGATTCAAAGTGAATGGTTTTACTTTTTTGTGGAGAGATCATTTGTACCTGGTTGAATAGCGCCATCTAGTGGATCTAAATAACGTCAAGTGCAAGAGACGCAAATCTCGAAAACCTAGACATGCACCGCTGTAATGCACCCATTGGAAATATCCTATTACGTATTTAAATATTCAAAGCTTTCTTAAACAACCAATCAAGTTAAGTTTTATTATTACTAAGTAGCCTACTAGTTTCTGTAACTGATTTATATTTCACCTTCAAACACTTCTGTCCCTGTCCCGGACTGAAAACAGACTGCGTTATTGTGTAATACACGTGGGGGCTATAATTTATCTGTTTTCACTTCCCTCTAATCTGGTGTTTTATTTTCAAATTTCCCATGTGAGCATTTTCCCAATGGACACATCCATTTATTCCACAAGAGGGCGCTCTTGTTCAAAGGATAAATTGAGTCGTGTCGTGAAGCATTCTAAACTCATGTGTAATTGTTAGTCTTTCTTAGTAGTTACACAAGGAACTGAATTTGTTTGCTTTATTTTTCATTACTATTGTGTAATACTTTGTACATTGGTTTTTTGTTTTATTTTTTTTATGTCAACGCGAGGTGTGTTTTCTGTCCAAGGTTCTGGCAACCCGGCGTGGACCCACGTGCTGACGTCACAGGTCCGCGTTTTAAGGCGGTATTTCTGTCTCTACTTTCTTTCTGTCCGAGACGTTCTTGGTGTTAGCGTCGAACTCGGCATGCTGACTAGCAAAATCATTTTTATACAGTGCTACAATGAACGTAGACAAAAGTATAATAGGTAGGTCATGTTTAACCTCAATCGTGTTTTCATTTAGAAATCATGGATCCCGGACGAAGGAAGCGTGCCTAAACCAGACTGTTGCCGAAATGTTTATACTAGTTGGCTGTTAGGTTGGCTAAGTGGCCCAGCTGCCCAAGTGATCCAGTTGCCCTTGGTTAGATAACGTTCAGTAGAATAATGAAGCTACCAACACATTAGTGGGTTTATAGTCTGGATAGTTGATGCAATTTGTGTGTGAATTCGTTAGACTTCGTTATAATCCCGCTGGATTATTAACCAGTTCATATTCATACGGTTATTTTGGCCTCGGTAGATCGAAACGCCGTCGATATACCAGCAGTTGTTTCTGAAAACAACGTTAAATTTCTGAGGTACCAACTTGAGAAATATTACATGTAGCCAATACTTAACTCGACCCAAGATCTCACCTGAGGAAGCCAGGAGAGGTTTCAATGGGATATGGAGGCGTTTACGATGCTGTAATTATGAAATTTAAAATCATTGGTATAATTTCAATGGTTAGATGTACCATGTGTAATTAGTTACCTGGTACACACTCATTAAATCCCATGTGACTTTACAAAAAAATTTGCACATATTAATGTTCTTGGTTGTAATTCTTGGGATTGGGGTTAAACTAGTAATGAAACCTTTTAGACTAGTTTTATAGTCCCATCTATACAAATCGCAGGAAGCATTTTTGCATTGTAACATGAGGTTTTCTTTCTTGAGGAGAATGATAATTGTTTTCTATACATTTAAACCCTTTCAGTGGGGTGACCTCACTCCCAGCTTTGCCTTACACTAAACACATCTTAAGTGTCATAATGTCAGCAGCACAGCCACCTTCTTAAAGCTTAATGATAAACTGATCTAATTGTAAAATAGTGTTGCAAATGTTTAACATGTTTGTCATTGTATCTGGTCAGTATTGGAGAGGATGGATGCAACTGACTGGATCCAGCTGGAGCTGAAAGCTCGATTAATGTCGTGGGCCGAGTCTTAAACCACAATCCTCAGGTATCCTTAAATATTTTCTGTGTATACTGTATAAAAGGCTACCTCTTGGACATAGGTCAGCTGTGAAATGTGCTTTGATGACTACCTTCTGCTGAGGTCATGACCAGTGAACCTAATAGCATGTATTACCTGAGCATGTGCTTACTCTGACGCTGCTGCAGAGAGTGAAGGTCCTTTTTGTGATTGACTTTGTGATTCTGCAGGCCAACTGATGCGTGAGTGAAGACGGCAGACATGAGGTATGCAGCATCTCCACTGGCAAAATATAAATATATCAAATAATCTAATTGCAGGAACAGCTTGGAATTAATGCTGCATCTTGGTTTACAAAAACAGCTAATTTCAGAAAATAAACAGATTGCTCATTGTTTTTCTATATTACATTTATGCATGTATAATACTATATGCATATTGAGCTTTAACTTGGCCATTATATCCCTTCCATTCATGATAACTAGAAATCTGAATGTGATCAGCATAAAATGTGCAAGGATGACCCCAACCTGCTGAGGTTCTGACCAGTGAAACAGTACTGCATGTATTACCTGAGCACATTAGGATGTTTTAGGCAGATGGGAGGGTTTGTTGTATCTCCTGCTGATTGAATTGTGTGGCATTTTTGAAAGGGCGTGAGGAGACCTTGTCCAAATACACCGCAGAAAACAATATTAATGTCTTCAGTAATCGCCTGGACTCTGGAACATGCAGGTATTAACTGGATGTTTAAACTACATTTCACATTCTTTGCTCTCACATAATATAAAGCTCCGGTAAATTTGATGTGGACTCTTGTACAAAATTATTTTGCTTTACTCTGCAAGTGGACAACCATTCTGATGAATTAAAGGGGCACCTGGATTTTGTCTTTTAATTGGGCAAACAAGCAGCATGGTAAGAGAAGCCTGTGTTTGTTGATCGGTGATGTTCTGATGTGTGTGTACTATTTCTGGCCCCTGTGATGAAGACTTGGTCCTGAATTGTCCCATCACTTTTCCTTAATCCATCAATAAATGTAATTTACAAAAATTAGACTGGTCGTGGTCTTCTGCTAATATTGGTATATAGTATTAGACAAACGCACACAAGACAAGCGTTCTATCCAGCTTCACACAGCACAGTGTAATTAACACCTCGGAACAGAATTTTAATCCAAATGTTCATCTGTTGCCTGAAAACAAGTTGCAACCTGACTGACAAATTAATCACTTTTACAAAAAAAAAAAAAAAAAAAAAAAAGTCAAGAAATTGGTGCATGTATGGGATTATTCCAGGTTCCCCCTCTCCTCCTCCTCTTCTTCCTCCCCATCCTGGTAATGGCGGTACTCTGGTTTTAACTCCCAGGTGCTTTTGTGGGGTCCTCTTACATTGTAAACTCCGATTTCTCTTAGAATTTCCTTCAGGTACGTCTGGGGATGTTTGGAGCATTTGAAAGCCAAGTTAGAGAAAAGGGCCATTACATTTATGAAACTGTGTGGCTATTGGCTATTCGAATGTACTTAGAAATCATTTTGATTTCCTCTTAAATATACTTTGTGCAATGTAATGTAATTAAAGCATTTGGCCAGCAGGTGTCTGCAGATGGTATGGTCATTGTCATCTAAAAATTATTCCTGGTTCCTCATTAGCCACATTCAGAAGAACAGGTATGAGTCATCTTACTTCATGGCATTTACATCTCAAACACTTCAAGAAACTGACACTATTTAGGTGATTGTTATCCTCAAGAACAGCAAGCACACTTATCAATGATAATGCAATCAGCAAGCTGAATGTTTTATAGCCTCATAGCAGTGTTGTCCAGTCCAGAGACCCCTACACAGTTCACATTCTTTCTAGTCACGTTTCCAGCACACCTGAGCCAAGCCATCAAGAACACTTCATCCTTGTTCAGATAAGTGGAAATAGAATATAAATGTTAACTGTTCATGAGGACCAAGTTGGGAAGGATTTGTCGATTCTTGCAGCAGCTCTCCTACAGTTCAGTGTTCTACAAGTGTTCAGCTATTAAAAGGTCTGCAGGAGCATCAGTTAGTGAGGCATGGTGTTTGGTTCGGAATTGGATCTAAATGAAGGTGTCACCATGTGGCGATACAACAGTACTAAAAATGATTCTGGCATCAGTCTGAGCCTTCAAAAGAAGCCATTCGCAGTTTAATATGCTTTGCTAGTGGTTGCTACAGAGGTTTTATTTCACTGCTAATAAAGCCCACTAAGTGAGTTTCTAAAGTGCAAGTTTAATCTAGAAATTGAAAGCTCTATTGCATAAAATTAAAACATGCATCAAGATCGAGGTCACAAGAAAGAAAGAAATTGTTACGGTGAAACACTGCTATCTTTAGACCCCATTCAAACTCCCTCGCTCAAGTGTTGGTGCAGTTATATGCAGAGACAACTTCGGAGGGGCAGAAGAAATAAAAACATGCAGGCAGCTTCTCACTGTCCACCGACGTTGGAGCTGATGAAGACACTCTGGGCCAAAAGGGCTAATGAGTTCTTTAATCAGTATGAAAGGTCATTTAAAGCCTTTATACTGGTGGTTAATTTTGAGCAGTCATGTGTTTTGGGTATTCATCAACAGTGCAACTCACCACTGGCTGTTTAGTGATCTCTACCAGGTCCTTAATGTTGTAGTACTGGTGCTTCTCAAACGCGGAGAAGAGCATTTCCAGAACCTTCTGCTTGTCAGCCCTGGCTCTCTTACCTTCTTCTTTCTTCTTCTTCTCATATTCTACCTGCATTCAAAACAAGCCAGTGATGTAGTGTATGCATGAGGTACGTGCACACACTCACTCACTCACTCTCACACATACACACACGTGTGTGCTTACATTATAGGTGTGATTGGACACAGGTTTATAATTGGTAGTCACTGCTTTCTCTAGCTGCTGTGACAGGCGGATTGGCTTGGCACATTCCTCAATCTGCAGTCTGCAAACCACATCTTTGCATCAGAAATCATTATATTTCTTCATAATATTCTTTTAAAACAGAACCTTATACAACCAGGAGTTTGATTTGGTTCTTACTTCTTTAACTTCATGTAGCTCTCTTGAACTGCAGGTCTGCATTCAGCCCGCTGAACTACTAATCCTTCCAGTGTGATCTGGTCTTTGAAGCAAGGAAAGGTTCATGATTTACTACGCAAGCCAACATTTGTCACCTAAAATATTATTTATATAAAATATACTAGTTACTTAGTATATATCATTAAGTATGCAGGTTAAACAACTATACTAACAATCTTCCTTAATATTTCCATTATCGAGCTAATAGATCATATTTAAGAAAACACTCCTTACCACGTAGCTGAATTATATACTAATCCAATTTCTTTACAATACTCTTGCCTTGCAGCAAATCATTTTCATCTGCAACTAGAACCATGAACAAATGGTGCTACTTGACAAAATGAACAGAGAAGCGTCAAAAAATGCAGGACAATGCCTTTGAAAAAGAAGCACCCTCAATTGTAGTGTTGGCACAGAACCCGGTTTCAAAATTCAACTTGACATTTGAAATCTTGTGATTCAGATGAGCAGAGCACACCACACTGAAGTGCACAGCTTTTCAACAGCAGACTTACCAACCTGTGGCAGTGTGATCTGACCCTCCTGAGCATCGCTGAACCCTCTATAGAGACACACTTTGCTGCTCACCTGTCTATAGCTGCCCGTTAGTTGACATTCTTCGGAAGGCTGATGTTTTCTGGACCTTTGAGGAGCTGTATATTTCCACCGATCACCCACACAAACATTACATTTATCAATTTTTTTTTTCATTTCTACCCTTATATACTCTGTAATAATAAAGTCCGAGTTTCCTTGTGGTTATTGTCCCACTGAAAAACCTTTTTAACGACAGAACAACTTCACCCACAAAATCCATAATTGGGCTTTGCTAATGCAAGCAATTACCAATCACTAACTGATGGGATGAGTGCAGCAGCACTTATTAAAGTGATTTTATAAATACACCCACTCATGTTTCACAGCTTCACCAAAGCATCCATTTTCCTCGCCATCACTCAGAGTTCATGGCCATTAGAAGCAGGGCATTACGGATCTTCTCCTAGCAGGCGTGAACTCTCTCCTCTCCATGGATCTCCGAAAAAACAAAACATGACTGTTCCTGCTGTGGGCTAAGGTTACATAAGTAGTCACAGAAACATCACCCCAATAAATTGCCAGTTATGTAGGAGAGGCATCAACATCCTCACCGAACGCACCAGCTGGGGGTGGCGTAAGCCACACAGGAAGGTTGGAGTATGTTGAACCGCTGCTAAGATGTTGGCAGGGTTAGGGGGTCAACCAGCCGCCCCCTCTGGCCCCCATCCTCTGCCAAAGCTCCACACATGCTCTGGATCCACAGGCAGGCTAGTACAGGACACACGACCCCCCACACCCACCCGTCCGCCCACAACAGCTCCGACTCCCAGACATCTCTGCTCATCTGCATGTGCTGTGCCTCCTCCCCGACAGCTGCACGTTTCAAACCGAAGTGTTAAATGTGACCAATCATTCACTTAGCAGCAGTGTTTATAGCAGCAGCTTCACAGGGAGTTTTGTGCTGAATTTTTCAGTACGTATAATTGCAGGGCAATTAGTTTCAGAGAAAGACATTTTCCTGAGTTTGTATTTTTTTTTCTCGACATGTTAAATGGTTGTAATGTTTCTGTTATGATTAGATTTCAAAACTGCCTAAATGTCAAGGAGAAACAGACAGAAAAGTTAAAAGCACTGGAGCACCAAACATCAGACACTCCTCAGATGCCTCTCAGCACAGGGAATCTTTATCCATGTTGTATTTATTATTTAATTTTTTTTGTCTTATCTCGTTGCCACCACCTCCTCATGTGATATGCGTTGACTGTCAACTGTAATTTGCAGTTTCAAATGGCACAGGTCTCATGTAAAAAACCTACCTCTAACAACTGCCAAACGAGTCATGTAACCAACACCTCAGCAAACAATGAATATTTTAACAGGTTTACCATTTATAGAAAACCTCAGTATACGACATGACTGCTCACTGCATGATCTGATTATCTTTAAATACATAAAAAATTGAGGCGCCATTTGCTGTTTGGCGCCACACGGACTCAAATATCCAAAAATAAAAAATAAATAAAGGGAATATTTTTCTGGTCTTTGGTAAATATCAGCTTATGGTTGGAAAACAACATTAAAATCTGATCAGAAATCGTGTCTTCTTGTAATCAGTCACTGATGACATTGATGAGTTGTTACTCATGTCTGTGCATTGATATTTAATTTCAAGATGATGCAGATACAAGCCTGCCAATAACAGGGCTGACATTATA
Organism: Brachyhypopomus gauderio; assembly: GCF_052324685.1. Taxonomy (NCBI): domain Eukaryota; kingdom Metazoa; phylum Chordata; class Actinopteri; order Gymnotiformes; family Hypopomidae; genus Brachyhypopomus; species Brachyhypopomus gauderio. The sequence goes on from NW_027506868.1 coordinate 577,324, forward strand.
GATCTCTCGTTTAATAAACATAAATATGCATGAGGACAGACTGCATGACAAACATTTGCTTTAAAAATCAACATTATGCGCCTGTCAACATCAATTTTTTATTTTTTTACACTAGTGGTCAAAAAAAGCATTTGTAAAATTGCCCACACGTAAAAAACGAGCTAATTCATGTACAGTCACAACAGCACTACGTGTCTGTTAAATTCTAAAGTGACTGTGATTTTAGAACCAGAACCAGCAGCCGTCAGTTGATTTGCTATAAGCAGGAATCAGACTGAACGTACAGAAGCTGCAGGTGGATCAAAGCCATGCGTTTTGGGTTGTACTCTAAACGTATAGCGAACATGTTGCAGTGGCTTGTGATGTGCTCAAAAACCCAACATGCATTTTAAATCGTGCATGCTTTTAACATAAACACTGAGTGCAACGGTGAAGTTGCAGCTACAATCCCAGCCTTGCTCGTCACACTGCTGCCATGGAGACAACAAAGCACTTTGCTCTATTGGCCCAGGGCAAGCAGGGCTGGCGGACTGACAGGTTCTGGTGGTGTAGAGGCAGCTCAGAGAGACGTCAGGTTCTGGTGGTGGAGAAGCAGCTCAGAGATGTCTCGATAGTTGGGAGGCACAGAGGTTCACACCAATGGTGATCTGGCACGTCTCCTCAGAGACAAACAGATGCGCAACACCGACTGCCCGTCACAATCAGCCCACGTCCACAAAACTATAATAACAACCTCGATCTTCCAGTCCTTTCCCTGGGAGGTTCAAACAGTGACAGCACCGAATGTCTGCCTTGTGCAAGATTTTGTGAGACTGCTTGGGGCTATTTTCCGCACCAACCAACCCCCAACAGAGCCAGCAGTCCTACTAATCAAAGACTCTACCTTAACTGATACTCTCTCCGCTAGCAATTAGGTCACATCTCAGCAGCACGGACCCGAGCATCACCGTAGAGCCACAGTCTTCCTCTTCTCCCTCCGAGAGAAGCCTGCACTGACTGAGCTGACTGCACTCATGCCTCGTGAAAGATGAAAAACGAGTCATTTGCATAAACACATCAATCCGCCGTTCCCGATCTGGCCCTCATTTACCAATAAAGCTGCCAAACGTTGCTATGTCACACAATGACAACAGATGGCCCTGCAAAACAAAGACTCTGACAAGCGAGAACTTAAAACGTGTGTAGATCTGAACGCTGAAAACACCCCCTTCTCTACTACCCCACTGGCTGTGTTTAAGCTGAATGCGTTAAGCGGGGTCCCTGCGATCTGGCCCAAACGAGTGCGCTCGCGTGCCGTCGCCTGACTGACGAGCCCTTTCATCAAAGCAGCGGTACTAATTGCCGAGCCGATGCGGAGGAGGACACGAGTGGCCAGGTGATTAAATCCAGCCTTTAAAGTGGAGGGCAGCAACCGACACACTCGTTCCCCACATCTCCTCCACTGACGCAGGCGTGCCCCACCCCCTCACCCCCCCTCACCGCCTCCTCTTCCTCCTCCTCTTCCTCCTCCTCCACACGCGCGTGTGCCTGTGCTTGCGTGCTGGGCTGGCGTGTGCACGCGGGTTCAGGGCTGTGAAAGGCTCCGGCTCTCCTGCCAGCGCTCAGTGCTCCCCGCCGCTCAGCTGCGCTCTCGTTCACTCACGCGCTCGCACACACACACACACACACCCTCCCCCTCCTCGCTCCGACAGGCTGGGCTCGCGGAGCGGCATGGAGTGGGATCTCAGAAGGATGGAGAGCGAGCTGAGACAGATCAACCCAGACTTGCTGCAGCCCAGCAAGAGCTTCAAGAAGCCGTCCTCGGGCACGCTTACCATCAACGTGGGCGGCTACCTGTACGCAGCGCAGCGCCACACGCTGGCCAAGCACCCCGGCTCCCTGCTGGAGGAGATGGTGAACGGGAAGAGGCCCGTGCAGCACGTCGACTCCATGGGCAACACATTCATCGACCGCGACGGGCCCATCTTCCGCCACGTGCTCAACTTCCTGCGGACAGGCGAGCTGATACTCCCCGACGACTTCAAGGAGGTGGCGCTGCTCCGGCGGGAGGCCGACTTCTACCGGCTGGGCGAGCTGTGCCAGGCGCTGCAGGACTGGGAACAGCTGCAGGCGGCCCAGCGCGAGCCCGCCTTCCTGGAGGTGACCGACAGCCACGAGCGCTCGCAGGGCCTGAAGGTGTACTGCAGCGACACGGGCTTCATCGAGAAGGTGAAAGCGCGGCTGGTGCAGATCTCCAAAAGCCGGCTGGACGGCTTTCCCGAAGAGTTCGAGGTGTCGTCCAACGTCATCCAGTTCCGGCACTTCATCAAGTCGGAGCAGGGATCTCGCCTGGTTCTGAAGGAGGACAGCACGTTCCTGTGCACGCTGGAGACACTGAAGCTGGAGACGGTGATGATGGCTCTGAGAGGAGGCTTCCGCCTGCTCACCTGCCTGGACAGCAGCCGGGGCTCCGTGGCCCAGTGCGAGGCGCTGCACTTCGTCAAGTGACCCAACCAGAACTGCCGGCACGGACCACATGACCTGCCGAGAACCGCCGCCCATCCCGCGTCAACGTCCCCCAGCCGTCAGCGTAACCACGCGCAGGAGCTGCTCCGGACCACAGGAGTCTCCTGCAATGAACACTGCTTCTGCATTCCAGCTCCCACCAACAGCTTCGAGAAGTAAGAGGTGTTGTGTATCGTGTTTTCTTCTGGTATACTGTGTATAGTCCCTCATTTTGGCAAAAACTGGCTTTTTAATGGAGGAAGAACAGCAGCACGTGAACGTGGCCTCCGAACGGCAGCATGTTCCAGAAAACCTTCTGAATCCCAGAAATCAGCTCAGATAAGTGGAAATGGTAACAGGCTATATACAACTACTGTGATTTCTGATCAACAGGCTGTGTGATGCATGTGCAAATATTATTCACGGTTGGAAGCAAATATTGTGATTGCTGGTCTTGTGAAAAAGTGGAGTTGACAGAAAATGTTAACCTGTGAATGTTTTCAAAAATAAAAATGACAAGTACTTCATTCTACATCATGACTTATTTGAAAAGGACAGTATTGTTGGAATCATTAATAGTGTAAACTGACAAAATGGTAGTATTGTCCACTATCAGTGGTAATGGCTCCGAGATATACCATCATGAGGTACAGTCCATCCAGTATAAACACAGCAACAATTAATTTCCTTAGTAACCGTGAAGGTAGCTAGTAATAGAGACTACGCCATGGCCTAAATAGATTATTGCAATATTCTACATGACCTAAAAACAGAGCCACCATTCAATAAATGTTAAATATCTCCCCGAGCATTGATCTTAATTTGAAAAAGCAAAGCCATCAGATTGTTTGGGACTGTGCAAAGAAAGAAAGAAAGAAAGAAAGAAAAAACACCCTGTGTGCCTACAGCAGATAAAAGACCCCTCATCCTGCACCTACTCAACACATCTCTTCACTTTAGACAACATTCTGAAGGCTGTACATTACACCATCTGTCATTTGAAGGATACATTTAATAAAATCTGTATAAGTGTAAATAAATGTAGCCCATCTATAGTGATCCATCATGCACTTATTTCCAACTTGGATTTCAAAGTGCAAAAATGATCAATTAATTTCATTTGTATTAAGTATGTCAGTACATACATTAATACATTTAGGTGTCTAAAAAGCACAACTGTTGACAAAAAAATGTAAACAAAGCCAAACTCACGTACAGCCCAAAAAAGTCACTCATTTTTAAATGAAGTTAATATTGGACATACGGTTACGCCTACAACAAAGCAGCTTGCACCTCCACACATTAAAATCCATCTGTTTCCATAGAGTCCATCCTGCACCCTTCTCCCACTAATGAGTCATAATGAACAAGCTACTTGACACAAGAAACTGGAGTCATACCAACCCCATGGTTGGTTGTGAGAACATCAAACAGGCTCCATTTTTAATTGCAGATAAGGGTCGTTCATTTTTAATGAGCGACTGCGGGGCGTATTAGCGCTTTCTCCCTGGCTGTTGATGCCACAGGCAGGGGCAGCCAACACCTCGTCAAGGGGGGTTGAGCACATTTATTTCAAATGGAAGAACCCTCTATCTACTCAAATATTCATGGATTTCTCTCACGTCCATTTGCTACCAGGCGAATCAGACTCCTACATTACAACAAAAGCCTGCCGATTCTTATCAAATGATTCAGGGGAGGAATGATTAATAACTCTCCTTTCTGATAGAATAATTAATTGGTCAAGCGACCATGTTAAATCCAAGAGGCACACCCCTGAGAGACTTCTGATCACATTTTAGCTTGTACACCAAGCAGAAGACAATTGTAAACCAAAGCAAGCTACCATCTTGCTAAGCAGCAAGTTATATGTATTTCACTCACTCTCATTTCATTCATTTCTCTCGGTGCACTGATATTGAACACAGATCACATCCACACACCTAGTTAACATCTAGTTAATCCAAGGGTCTAGTTAACAAAACAGCCAAGTCAATTACACAAAACCATTAAACACAAGATAACCAGGCAAAACCTTATAGTTTTTATAAAGCCTGATTTACAGTGGCTTTGATCCAGCAATATGCAGCACTTGAAGAGATTTTCAAAACTGATTTTCATATGCAGTGCTTTAAATCTAAATATTTTCTTGAATCACAAGTCAGTCTGTAAAAATGCACTGAAATATATTGGGATAAAATACATTTATGAAAATGGTTTCATCTGTAGCCTGTGTACTGCTGAGAGCGCTGCAACACAGACCTTCAGTTTTCTTTGAAGTAGTTTTAGGTCTGGTGAAGATTCCTGAATAACACACATTCCAGAGAATATGTACATATTCCAGAGAGAACACAATAAATCTATCAGCAGCACAAATATATGTTGCAATTCTCAATTAGTCAAGCCATGTACAAATCGAGAATGGAAAATTCTGGCAATAAAAAAAAAAAAAAAATCAATAAATAGAAATCAACATTCTAAATCACTAGTCACCAGCTTCTTAAAGAGGAGGAACATCCCATGTTCGGTGCTGTGTGCAAGGAGTAATTTTCTAATGAGCAGGTATACTGAAAATGAAATGCATGGCTAACAAAAGCTATTCCAGTGACATGAAAAATAAAATGAATAAACCTTTATCTCAATTCTAAACACACAGAGCACAAAATACGATTGGAGTCTGGTTTAAAGCAAAGTACAACAACGTCTGGGTTAGTTTGCATGGTCTCCATCTTCTATAAAATTATAATTTCAAGCATTGCATATATGATATATAGGCCTATATGATTACTAACACTTGAAGGGTCAGAATCCTAACAGTGTCAGGAATACAAGAATATCAATTTGTATGAATATCTGTTTTAAAACAGACAGGATTAAAAAATGCCACCACAATCACAGTTTGGTATTATTACTTTGTAATGTTAAATCCTTGAACTTTGAGGACACAGTTTACAGTGCCAAAACTGGCAACCGTGTAGTCCTTACAACTTCTGTGCTTGGTTTAACAATATTTCAGTTCAATGCACAATCAATAGTTATTTCAGAGATTATCCAACAGAGGTAACAATAAAATGTCAGAATCCCACCTTAGCTTAGCACATAATGATGACAAATGAATTTATGCTAAAAGTATGCTGTTATTATTATTCATTGCGCTTGTGGAGACTGACTAATAGATTCCTCACTAGGAGGACATTCAATTATGCGGTGGCCACACAGCCTAAGGCGCTGTATGGGTAGATGTAATCCCTACCTGTGGGCCCTGCTGCTGCTAAGGATGGCTCCATGCTGGTACCGACTCTGATCAGCTACCATGACTCATGTTTACCTCTACACACACACCTCAGGTTCCTGCTGTTCCCCCATTAAGAAAATCACAGGGAGGGGGTTGGGGGCGGTCACCCTCATTAGCCATTCTTGGTGTTCTCTCTCAAAGCTCAGGAGAACATTTGTTACTTCGTTCAGTTTTCAACCCAATAAGTACAGTCATTTTAGAGACTATATGGACGTGTGTGTGCATGTTAGTCGCATGCGGCCATGTTGGTAAAGGTGAGGCGACTCTCCCATCACCTCACGCCGTTAACACACATTTCACCGCGACGTGCTCTTCTACCAAAGAACGGGCCAGCCTCCGCATGGGCTCGGTCCACACCCTCGTTGGCTCAGTCCTCGTTCTCAATAAAACACGAATTTCCGAAGACAAACGTTGCGCAGGTTTTTCAGAATCTAAGGATCGTTAGAAAACTTCACCGCAGACATCGTCACTTCTTTTCTCCTTTTGGATTTAGAACTAGACTACAACACAAATGTGGACCGTCAAAGAGCCACTTTAAAGAGAACCACGAACAGGCGGGCAGTAAATGTGACAATTCCTAGAGAATGATTTACGTTTTACTTTAGATATATTACATTATGCCGGAGTTACACCGTGGTCTGTGACTGCAATTCCGTAACTACAGGCTCTGTGATCCGGGCCCGGGCACGGTTGCCTGCCGAAGCACGGTTCATTTGGCTAGTGTGAGCGCTCCAACCGTGCCCGGGCCCGGATCAGTTAACCGTGCTCGGGCCCGCTTGAAGAGGTGGGCCAGGGCACGATTCATGTGGACTCGGGCACGGTTCGCTTCTAGTGTGAGCGCTATCCGTGCCCGGGCCCGCTTGGTGCCTCGTCTGATTGGTTCATTTCGCTGGAACTCAAACATGACGTCAGTGATGCGATGCTCACGTTAAACAGTCATAGCGGCAAAGCGATTAGCAGACAATCGTTGTGTTAAATTATCGATAAATCTGTGCTTGCACCGTGTTTCTGCACTCCCAAAACGACTCGTGAACTCCATAGTGTTGTGCGAGCGCGCTTTTTTTCCAAATAAAGCGGCGTTGTGATGACGTAAGCGTGCTCGGGCCGGTGTGAGTGCAGGCCAGAGGGTGAGTGGGGAGGGGGGATAACCGGGCCCCAGCACGGAACCAGCAAACCGTGCCTAGTGTGAGTACGCCCTTAAAGCGTTACGTGCACTATTTAATGAAGGGTTTACACGTTTTACTGTAAGGAAATACAGTGTTCTGCCATCAGAATGAGAGTCTCTGTACCTTCATAATAAACGAGATAAACACCATCCAAATGTTTCTGTTGTCATTGTCTTACTTTCATTCACGCAAACGTATTTATGTCCGAGATCAGCAGCACACAGCCGTCAGAAATCACAACAGCAAAACTCCATTTTGATGCGTGTTGACCTCATTTAGGAGGACAGATGTCAGGTGTGGCCCCTGTGGCCCAGTGTGGCCCGGCCCTGCAGTCACACACCTCGGGGAGCTCTGGGGAGCTTTTTCCTTTCCACTGTTGCATTTGGTTTGTTCACTGGGGACTTGGACTCGAGAAATATGTAAAGCTGTTTTGTGAAAACGGCTCTTGTAAATTTGACATTTCTGTGCAACACCGGAATTGAGGGTATAAGCGGACAATACAAGATGCTTGGATCATGGCCGACGGGACACGTAAAGTTAACCTGCATAGAAAAAGTGCAAACTGCAAATGCTCCAGATGTGAGATATGTCGGCCACTACAATAACTGACAAAAGGATTATTTGTCTTCACCCATTCCTCCTCATGCATTAGGCCTACTGCACTTGTCTGCTATATTACTTAGAACAGATCAGCATTACACGGACCAAGACAACGCTGATCGGATTCGGAACAGTTTGGGGCCATGAAAATTAAGGATTTGTCGTTTCCAGTGGCACGACATTTTAATACTAATGGACACTGCGTTAATGACATGATATCTGTTTACATTGCCAGTTGTTGCTATGGCAGCAATGAAATTAGGAAACTCAAAAAGAACTGATCTACACTATTGCAACTTTAGAACCCCATGGAATTTATTATGATTAAAATGTAAATTTAAATATATGCCAAATATAATTCAGAATACTTTGTATGTCTTCATGAAGGACCTTTATCCAAAATGTCCCTTTTCTCTGTAAACCTACTGAAATTGTATACGTAAAAGACAGTTTCATAATTTTAAACCTTTTACTACACCCTAACTACACTGCAACTGCTCACCTGGAATCTTCTCCACACACACACACACACACCCCTGCTCACCTGGAAGATTCCAGGTGAGCAGGTGTGTGGGGGTGTGCGTTACAACTACTAAAATAACCAATGATCAATTGTTATCACTCATTCATCCTCATCACCACACCAGGAGTTATCTATTGCATTACGTCCAAGAGATGTAATCAGCTTTACATTGTAGTAACCAAGAGAAGACTTGCTGATGGGTTTGTTGAACACCTTCAGACCATCAGGATTAAGGATGTGTCCTTTCAAGGCAATTTGATACATTGTATTAACGACATCTGTTTGTATAGCCAGTTGTTGCTATGGCAGCAATGAAATTAGGAAACTCAAAGTAAAAGAACTGATCTACAGTACTGCAACTTTACAATATGGAATGACTGATGATTTAAACATCTACGTTTTCATATATAAACTGGTACCTCCTCCTATTGATTCAGAAGCACTTTGCGTGTACTGTTGATGAAGGACTTCTATCCAAAACATCCTGTTTCTCTGGAAACTGTGTACTTTACTACAATTTATATATATATATAACCCCCAAACAATGTCCCTATCCAACTGCATTGTAGAAATAGTATTATGAACTTTGGCCATGCTAACCATAAAAAGTGTAACTTCTTATCTTACAAATATCTCCATCTTATTAGGCTAGAGAAGGATATAGCTGCACATTCTGGACATTCTTGAGTGACTGGTGGCTTTGTGCGTTTACTGTCTGTAGCATTTGATGGGAGGGCTTTTCACTCTGAACTCTCGATTCATAACTTGCTTAGAAAGATTCCCACCCTCCTCTCCACCCCCATAACCCACAGAATGCTTTTAACTGCACAGTAGATCCTCTATTCATTGCCAAGTTCTGTGGCTAACCTGTTGCTTAGCAACCACTTAATCAATACCTGCAGCTTGCAAGAGTGAGGCAGGCGGCTGAAAAAAAATCATAAGCCATGGGAACAAAAGAATAAAAATCCAACTGAAATTCTACATTTTGATGCCCTTGAAATCAATCATTAAATGTTGTTAATTGACATTTATGCCAAGAATGAGATTCCTCCATCTCGCAAATACAGTGTGCATCAAATCAGTGTAGAATTTCTTGCAGACAGTTTTCCCAAAACACTACAATCCAATGCACATATACCTTGAATGTCAGAAGCAAACTCTGCAACACAGCAATCAAATTTACATCAAGCGCTGACAGGGTGCACATCACCCTGGGGTTCACATCCAATCTCACCATGTTCCAGCACACTCTACTTGCAGACATGCACTCCTAAGGCACTGCTGGTCTGGTACACTGACATCCAGCCCACTGACATGAGAGGAAGCTGTCAGCCTTAAGGGTTGCTCTGTTATTCAACACAACATTGTAAAGTTGTCCTCTTCACCTACTGTGTACATCATTCTTATAAAGTGACTGTGAAATTTTGGGAAAGGGGAAAAAAAGACTTTACCCTTTTATCAGAAGTGAAGGATCTCGGTACTCACCCGAGGAGCAGTCTGTAAAGACAGCCAAGGTCTGGCCTCCCACACTCTGCATGGTGAAGGGGTGATCAGTGGGCACTCGTACTGACGAGACCTTCTCCCCTTTACTCTCCACCACAGCCAGCTCCTCACTCAGACTGAAAGACACCTTAGAAACAAAACAATCATTCAAATCTATCTGACAGGGCTTGAATATGTTCTACACTTCTGTACTCAAATCCACTTTACACAGCACTAATGGTCAAAATGTTGTTTTAATAGGTAACTCCCACACTACCAATCAGCTGGGACATGATGTGACACAGTGAAGGACTTTAAGGTCTTGCTATTTTGTCCCCAAAGCCACTTAGTTTACTTCAGCCATTATGTAATGAGCCTGCTCACGAAGACGGCTGTTCACACGCACCTTAAGGGTTCATAGCGACATTCAATCTCAAGCCAATAGAGAAGTGACTGTGTACTGTGGTTATTTTATGTTTGTGTTTTTCTGTCCATGGGTGTAGGAGTGACTTGGCATGTAGTGGATGCTTTAATAAACTCAAAGTATATGTATGCAAACAAACACAGATAGAACCAACAAAGGTGCACGTGTGGGGGGTGGTAAAATATATAATCTGTATACAAGATTAGGGATCCAAAAACAATGGCTGCTTATATCAAACAGCTTTGTGTATGTATCTGAGGGGGCAATAACTGCCCTTAACATTACTAGCTCCGTTCCCTGTAGGCTGGAGGGGAGCACGTGGCGGGGGCATCATGTATTATATAATAAGTTTTATCATTAACGGCCAACCATTAACAGCATACTTACCGTCGTTTTTCCTTGATTTCTTGAAGAGATGAGGGAAGACGTTGTAAAGTCTTTCAAGAAATGTTCTGACAAGAAGACTGAGAGTTTATCAGATTGGGGATGACGCTGCTTACTTAGTTATTTGAAGCTTGCCAACCTCTCGACCTGATGCTTTTCCCCATTGCTGTGAAAGATACTTGGGAACCTATTTAAATGTTTTAGACGTCAAATATTTGAAGCAGATAAACAATTTCATTTAGTCTATCTTTATTAACCACGTTTGCAATTTCTAAAAAAAAAGTAGGTAAATAAACGACCTAACAAATTAAAGTTTGATCATGCCTGCAACACGAACCTTTACAAGCCAGACACCAGTATTCTGTTTGGCTCTTGTTAAATCGACGTTTTGGGTTTTATCAGACATTGTTCTCATCTGCACAAACGTGTTCCGACTCTCCTCCGCGTAAACTATATGACTGGTGACAAAGTCCCTCCTATAGCGCCATCTAGTGGCGCACCATCATATTATTTGCAGGTGTTATATATTCCAGAAATTACAACCATGGAAACGAAGGCAGTCCAATTTATTTTTTTCTATTTGTTTCCCTACAGAACACACACCATATCTATTGAAATGTTTCGCAAATGACACGCGCAATTCCTAAAATAAAAAATCATATTAAGTCGTGTATGTATGCAATGCAACCTCAAGATTGCCTTGTGCATGCAGCGAAGATCCACAGACAAAGAGAGAAACATAATTCTATATTTACTTTGAATCCTGTTCACAGTTATATTTCCATGTGCGAACATTGAATATTTTCATCTGTATTTTGGCTCCGTGTGTCATAATTTTAGTGGGAATAAATGTTCTTTAATTCCAGATGCATCAGGTCCATGTCATGCAGGCTTTTGGGACACTGCTGTGTGAAGTGCACCAGTGCGCGCGCCTTCCTGCATATGTAAGCGTCAGTCACCCAAAGCCCCATCAAACGGTGCATCCCAGTTCTCCATAAAACGCGAATGCCATAAATTCAATATTTCATACTGGTGATAGCAGAAATGGAACATTAGAGATGCTGAATTGACTGAAACGAGTGATTAAAAAATAGAGTTGATGTTTCGTAAAGTCTGAAACATCCATCCACAGTGACATCTAGTGACGATATGACGCTGTCATTGTCAAATATCTAATTCAGTAGTGAGGCGCAGTGAATACATTATCTTGGGTTTGTGCTCTAAATCTTCACTAAGAAATGATTTATACATGTCAATGCATACTGTTATAAATGTTAATGTATATTATGAATTGTGTCATGGGGTATTTTATTATAAGTTAGTGTTTGTGGAGAGTGGGTACAGGTTGCCAATTATTTGCATTAAGAAAGAACATCTGTGCTAGGACTGACATCGTTCCTCTTTTTACTCAAAATCTTCTGTTTTGGAGAAAATTCTCTAACAAGGCACATGGAGGAATGCAGAACTATCTTTGTCAGCCTGAACAAATGAGGAGATATGGCTGAGTGTTTGGCCCGGTATTCTAGGGCGTCATTTCCTCTGAGCAGATATGGGGTGGAGAAACATCACTGAACCTCAACAGGAGCATCAGTAGAGACGCACTGTCCTTGGCTTGCTCCACCCACTCTGCTGTCAAACACATCCCAAAGACTGTCATCATTATTTTTGGTTGTTTGTGGTGTAGCTACTGACGATGATGGAGCATAACTTGCTTGTGTTTGGGAAGTTGCACAAATAACATCACAGCACTCAGATGTCAGACACTTCACAGATTTGGCTGCTTTCTCTAGACATCCAAAAGCTGTAAGCTGGGATCTAACAGACGTTAGAGGACACCAACAGACCCCACCTCACCTCACATCACCTCACATTTACATTTACATTTACATTTATGGCATTTAGCAGACGCTCTTATCCAGAGCGACTTACAAAATTGCTATGTAGTTGCTTGGAATCTCCAAGGTAGTATAGATAGTCCTGAACACAAGGTACTCTAAGCTGGAAAAACCACTAGACGAAAGTCATATACCTAACAATTATACCTGAATATACACATCACCTGAGGAAAAAGACAGTAAGCAATTCCTATAACCCAATTATGCACAATACCTGAGAAAAAGGCAGTAAGCAATACCTGTAACAAACACCTGAGGAAAGAGACGATAATGCACAATAGACGAAGCATAATAATGCAAAGTGCACTTGAAAGAGGTGGGTCTTCAGTCGGCGTCTGAAGACAGCAAGTGACTCCAATGTTTGGACACACAAGGGAAGTTCATTCCACCACCTTGGAGCCAGGACAGAGAAAAGTCTGGATGCTTGTCTCCCATGTGTCCTGGATGATGGAGGGTCAAGACGAGACATACTAGAGGCACGGAGGGCTCTAGGTATGCTTCTGGGTTTTACCATGGCCATCAAGTAAGGAGGAGCTGGACCATTCTTTGCTTTGTAGGCCAGCACCAGGGTTTTATATTTGATGCGGGCAGCTACCGGAAGCCAGTGGAGGGAGCACAGCAAGGGAGTGACATGGCTGAACTTGGGAAGGTTGAAGACCAGCCGAGCTGACCTCACCTCACATCACCTCACATCACATCACCTCATCTCACCTCACATCACATCACATCACCTCACATTATCTCATATCACATCACCTCACATCACCTCACAACACCTCACCTCACATCACCTCACATCACATCACATCACCTCACATCACCTCACATTATCTCATATAACATCACCTCACCTCACCTCACAGCACCTCACCTCACATCACATCACCTCACATCACCTCACCTCACCTCACATCACCTCACATCACCTCACATCAAATCACATCACATCACATCACATCACATCACATCACATCACATCACATCACATCACATCACATCACATCACATCACATCACATCACCTCACCTCACATCACATCACATCACATCACATCATTCCTCCAAGTTCTCATGGAGTGTTTTGACTGTAATGCAGTTTTGCACAAAAGCCTTTAACATTTAATTTTCGTGAACTTTATCATGTAGCAGTCTGAGTGGGTTTTAAAGAAGAAACTATTTTCTGATGACAGTCCACATTGGCTTGATTGAAGACAACGAGAACCTGGACATTCACTAGCCTGATCACCACTGGGAGTTAAGCTGCTGTTGGAAGACATCAAAGCTGAAGCAGCATGCCCCTGCTTCACCCTGCTTCACCCTGCTTCACGCTGCTTCACCCTGCTTCACGCTGCTTCACCCTGCTTCACGATGCTTCACGATGCTTCACGATGCTTCACCCTGCTTCACGCTGCTTCACCCTGCTTCACCCTGCTTCACACTGCTTCACACTGCTTCACGCTGCTTCACCCTGCTTCACCCTGCTTCACGCTGCTTCACCCTGCTTCACGATGCTTCACCCTGCTTCACCCTGCTTCACCCTGCTTCAGGTTGCTTCACCCTGCTTCACCCTGCTTCACCCTGCTTCACCCTGCTCACACAGTCGCTGTAGCGTCAGGAAGGTGCTGGACGAGCTTTACTGAAGATGTACCCTAGTCCAGCAATACTTGTAAAAGTTGTTCATAGCCAATCAAAGGCAATCGAGCACATTGTGAGTTGACATCTTCGGCTTTATCCCCCTCACTTGCAGATCTGTTCTGGCCTCTCTAATATGCCCAACTGAGTCAGGCTCTGGTAAGAGACCCCTCAATACAGTGATGCATGTTTTTTCTTATCACCAAGAAAATGACATGGTGCCACTAGGTACAAATATGCCTAATAGCATTCAGTTTTAAGGCATACAGGGAGGACCATACACAAGCTATGCATTTATACTGTACCTGACAACCTTAAATGATTCAATATGTACAATTTTTAATTACTTGACATGATATCTAATAAAAGTCAAATATGGTGTCCCATATTTCTGTATGTCTGTATTGGGTATTCAGTGGTTCTTCTTAGGAGTTCCTCCATATGGCTTCCCTGTATACACCTGAAGGTTTCAAGTGTATGATGAACTAGCATCCCTGGCACCGCAGATCTTGATCGCATATGTTGTAGATGTAACATAGAGGAGCTAGGAGGTGAATACCTGTGCAATAGAGAGCAAGGGCTACCAAGAGCTGGGGTGATTTCCCTGTTTAGGGTTACCCTGCCCACACGAAGGGTACCTGACTGACGCGACATCTTAACTAACCGTAAAACACAGATCACAGAACACTAGAAGAAAATCAAGATAATCAAACAAGACACAACCACAAAGGAAGATATTAATAAATCATAAATATATTTACAGGAAACAGAACACATAGTACACAAGCTTAGTACAGTCTACACAGACCTATCCTGCATACTACAAGCCTGACAATATAAATCAAGACTACTAACAACGACCTACATACAACATATACCTACAAAAGGGAAGAACTAGCTGATACAAACTGATACACAACATATGAACACAGTATAGAGGACCAAAGGAGAAAAACCAAACTGAAGCTGTTACTATGAACTGGCACAAATGTGAGGGGAAAACAACAAGAAAACAATCAACTTTAATCATTGACCCACACCCCACACAGAAAACAAGAGGAATATATACTACTAACAATTGTCCCACACTGTCTGGACTGAAAGTAGTTTATCTCTGCCACTGAGTTTGTCAGCCATCTTGATTATCAAAGCAGATAATCCTGGAAGTAATATGAAATCTTTCTAGAGACATTTTGTAGGAAACGTTCTCTGTCAGATTTTGCATCCCCTAGGGATTATGTGGATTCCCCTTTGGGTCTGAAAACTCCAGCAAGGACAAGAAGCCCAAAATATGGACATAAATGGATTTGGTCCATCTCCAGGTCTCTTCAAAAACACACCTTTCCTCTGGTGTGTGGAAACCAAAACGATTTTCTGGATGTCACCTGGAATGACATGTTCAAAAGAACACTTGATGTCCTGCACATGACTGCTATCCATACTGGCCCTGGTTGTATCTTTAACACACTGGCCCTGTGAGGTGACTCTTTCTTTGGCCAAGGAGACCATTCAATATCACCATTTTTTGACAACCATATTTCTCTACTTTTGCATTGCTTCAATGTACTTCGTCTTAGATTATGTGAATTCGCACTCAAATATCCACTAGGTGGCAGTGTTAGACATCTGAACAAAATAGGACTGGAAGATAGAAAGTTGGATTTAAACTTTCTTATGACAGAACAAAAACTATTATATATATATATATATATATATATATATATATATATATATATATATATATATATATATATATATACCAATAACCGCATTCATTCCAAACAGATCAGAAAAGATGTCATGTATCTTACAATATAGGATTTGTTTAGCATTAATTGTTACTGTTACACTTGGGTATTGTCTGAGCTCTGACTGGCCACAAAGTTGATAAAAAGCTAAAGTCCTCTTAGTTGCAGAGTCGTGCTCCTCCCAATGTCTGTGGTGTTTCAGACATTTCACCTCAGCCACTAGATCAGAACAGCTGCTGTACTGCTGGTCTCACATATCTTAATACCTTGAACATCTCTGAGCATGTTCAAATGCTCTTGTGTCTGTGAGAGACAACTACAGTGAACTCACAGAAGGGCAGCAAATACTTCATTTTTGTCTTTTACATTCAACTCACATAAATCAGAGGTACAAGAATGGAGCCATTTTTTTTTAAGATATCATTTTAATAATGTTTTACTAACTTAATGCAGACTACACAGACTAGTCTGGGACCACAATTTGTCCCAGAGGAGAAGGGGGTTTTGTTTCTTTGCTTTTTTATTATGGTGTGCTTGTATGATTCAGAGCTGCTGACAGTACCAGGCGCTTACACTGCAATCAGTTCTTACTGGCTCTCTGTAGAGTCTCTGTATCTGTTGTGTATAGATGTTTACAGCCCCTCTACCAGCCCATATAACTTCATTCAGAACACATACTTCTTTGGCTGGGCACAATTTCATAAATCTTTTCATTGGAGTTTTTGTTCCAGTTTACAGTAATGAAATTCCTGCTGGCTTATACTGGAGAACAAAAGAGAGAGGGGTTGTTTGTTTGCTTACAACTAATAATTGCAGTTATTTTTGACAAAGTCAATGGTGACAGGTGTTGGTAATCTCTGCTCTACAGAGGTGTAAGATCTTTTCATTATCAGCCTTCAGTGAACATCACCTCCCTCTAAGAGCCCCTAAAGAGAAAGCACCTGTTTCAATCAGGCACTTCTCTGGCACATATCAGTTGTATTTGACAAGACATACAGCTACAGTATCAATTTAACCACTAAAATGTATTTATGGACATGCAATTTTTTTTACAAACATTCAAATGCAATCATCAAATGTAAAACCATTACTTTATTAGTACCAATCATTTCCCTTTCATTTGGATTGTCAACTGACACTCCCCTAGGAACAAAAGTGTCTACCATTACCATTACAAGTACCTATCATTATAATTACTTCATATAATCACACTGAAAATGTCAAATTTCTCTTTTTTACAAGCACATGCAAATTATGCACTGCACCACCAATCAAAACAAAACACAGCCAAACATAAAAAACAGTAGAATCAAGTGCACTGTCTACCGTGACACTGGCGGAAGATCAAGATTGTGCTGCTTGGTGTTATATATATTGATTTCTACCACTCCATACCACTACCTTACTGCAGACTAAGATGTGTTTAATATGTCCCTTACTTAAGTCATTGACAGCATTGTGCCCAGAATGTTAGGTCTTTAGTTTCTTTAGCTCGACTTCAAAAACGGTCAACCAACAATGTGTGTGAAGTTAATGTTTTATACAACTTTCAGGCTATGTTACTAGATCTGTTTTTGTTTGTTAAGCTGCTGACCCAGATAAAATGCATTCAATATTTGTTATCCAGTGAGGCTAGAATAATTATCTACTTCTTAATCGATAATATGTTTTGGTCAGATCTGGCTATTCAAAAATTTATCTCTGTCTATTCGATTCTTTTCCTTTGAAAATTAATGCTTTACACGTACTTAAGCTAACGGATGTCTTCAGACTAACATGAGTTGGACTGACGTGAAGACAACGCCCGTTCCCCATAATCATCTCGACAGCCTCCGAAGTCCAAATGAACGAGACTGTCCCTGTGGTCTGGGTTTGTCTATATCTAAAGTCATGAATGCGCTTTAATTAAACCAATATTACTGTCTTATTTCGGCTGATTCTTTGCTGTCAATTTTTTAAAACAACTTACGCCCACCTTGATATTACCCTTTCTACCTCTTGTCTCATTTCTATTCCTATTTCATCCCCCTTTCCTTCGCCCTTTCCTCAGACTGCTTTATGTCTGGTTGCCTGTGGTCCAAACGGACATGCGCGGCCGCCATCTTGTCCCGTGCTCCTCCCCCTTCTGCTGTCGTCACAGATAGCAACAGCGCAGCTACATCACAACGAGCTAGACACAGCTAGCTATAGCTAACACAGCTAACACCGGACCACAACAAAGACACCGAGAGATGGAATAAACAAGAACTGTGATCCCGTTAAGCTGTTTGGACACCGTCGAACGATTATATGATTCATGGTTCATTTAAGGTTATATTGTAAACACGACTTGGCTAGTCTGGCTGTAACTACCGTGTCGTTTCCAGCGGTGTTTGAGTTATTAGCGGTTATATGTGTTCACTGGATTAACCAACACCACCTTCACTGTGTTCACTTCATCGTCGTTTCAACATTCTTGGTCAGTCTGCGATAAACGGCTCAACAAACCGGGCTAGGTGTGAGCTAGCAGCACTAGACCACTGTTCCTAACTTAGCCTGCTAGCATAATAGCGCCGACATTGTTCAGATTAAACACAGTTGAACTGCTGCTGGAAAGTGGACGTTAGTTTATGTGGAAGATACTTGAGCGAGATACGATTGTTGTTGGAAAAAAACTCTCAACACGGCAGTTTTTGTAATCTGTATTTAAACTGTGCCAGAGACCCGCTAGAAATGCATCACCCCGACACGAGCTCTCGACAAATGGCGCAGCCGGCGAGTGTCCCGAGGCGGGGTACTAGTAGCGGCTCCTCATCCTCACCTGGAGGTACCAGCCTCAGCTGCAGTCTGGTCCCGACAGATGATTACAAGCCTTCGACATTAATCCAGCCGCCGGCCCCCGCCGTGTCGCCACTTGGAAGTCAGCAGCCTCCCCAAAGCCTGAACATACATTCCCAGTCAACGTTGATGCCTCCGAGTCTGCCTGCAGCAGGGGCACAGATAAAAAAGAAAAGCGGCTTTCAGATCACCAGCGTTACTCCAGCACAAATCTCTGTCAGCACGAATAACAGCATTACAGAGGACACTGAGAGTTGTGATGACTTGGATGAGTCCCACACTGAAGACTTGAGCTCTTCTGAGATCTTGGATGTGTCCTTGTCACGGGCAAATGACACCGGGGTGGCCGAGAGAAGCTCGTCTGAGGAAACTCTGAACAACTTTCATGAGGCAGAAACTCCAGGAGCCGTGTCCCCTAATCAACCCCCTGTACTCCCTCAACCTCATGGAACTATGGTAAATGGTGCAGTTCACCACCAGCACCAATCCCACCACAACCTTCATCACCATCAGTTTCGCCCCACTCCTTCTGGAAATACTCACGCCTATTCCTCTGGCTCCACCGGGACCCACGCTGGGATTATCCTGGGCAGTGTGACCTCTACCGCCACACCAAGCACTGGGGCTTCACCAGCCATAGGCCAGAAAATGCCTTTAAATGTTGGAGGGATTGTGGAAAGTGCCTCTGTGAGCACACCCAACGTTGTTGGTCAGAGTTTGGTTAGCGTTGCTCCAGGAACGTCTGCTGGAATGGGCTCAGGTGCTGCAGTTAGTATTGTTAAGCCTTTAACAAGCAATGTTAGTAATGTTAATATATTAAACTCCAATGTGCCTGTTTTAGGTGGCATAAGTACAAATGGTAGCAGTGTAGGTTTTTCATCTGGCTTGAATAATACTCATAACCAAAATGTAAACTTGATGCAGAAGCAAAGTGGTGTAGTGAGTAGTGTCATGACCATGACAACTGGCACCACCACCACGTCTGCTGTTGTTGGCTCAACCCGTGTCAGTCATGTGGGGTTGGTGGACATGACCTCGCCTTCAGCTGTTGCCCCAGTCTCCAGTGCTCAGCCTCAGCAGACCCAAATGCCCACTGCTACCACCAGCTCACGCTTCAGAGTGGTTAAGTTGGACTCTAGTTCAGAGCCTTTTAAGAAAGGCAGGTGGACATGCACAGAGTATTATGACAAGGAGGTTCCAGGTCCTGGAGCCTCTGAGAATGCGCCATGCACCCGATCGGTGGAAAGCATCCGCCAGCTCGTACCTGAGAGCACGTCCTGTTCGGAGAGCACTAGTGGAGGCTCGGTCAGCACTCTGAGTGTGGGCAGTGGGGATACTGGAGGCTCTACAGCCGTGCAGCCGATCTTTCCACAGCCTCAGATGTCTGACTACTCCGCCCCCGCTAACATCTCTAAGCCTCAGATGCCACGCCAGGACATTGTGCATCCACACCTGAAGGCCAGTGCCGCCTCACTGCTAGCCAGCACTCAGCAGCAGGCTCCAGTCAGCATGGTAGGACTGCAGACGCCCACCGGGCATCCATCACCTGCCGCACCCCCACAGCAGCTCACATATGCCCAGGCAGCACAGCTGACTCCTGCTCAGGGTCGGCCAAGAGGCTCCCAGCAGCAGATGGTTTACCCACCCATACAGCAGTCAGCGGCACCAGTTCAGGTAGCACCAGTGCATGTCAACCCATTAAGCCAAGGTGGCAGTGTGCCACCTGAATTGACCCAGTCTCAACAGATCATGCAGGCTACACCTGCGTCAGCACATCCACTACCCTGCTCCATCCCCCCTGTGGCTGTAGCAGGCAACAGTCAGATGATGCCTGCGCCTCATCTGCCTGCCGTAGCTCAGTCACTAACACAAGGACTTCTCCAGCCTCAGCAGACACCCCCTCCCCAGTTGGTCCAGGCCCCTCCTGCCGGGGTCATGCCACCCTTGGTTCAGTCTGCAGGTCCTGGGCTTGTCAAGAAGCCTCAAGGCCAACCGCTGTTGTCTCAGCTCTCTATGGAACAGCAGGCATCGCTTAGCAGTCAGGGCCCAACAACCCAGTTTGTCCCGGCTGTTACGACGAGCCTGACCACATCAAATGTGCCTGCCAGTCACCACAGTAATCCTCAGCCCAGCATGGTTCATCAAGGCGTTAAGGACACTGGAGCACAGCCTCCCGTCAGCGCCCTGTATGCCTCTCTGCCCTCGTTGATGGCCACTCAACTGGAGGATGCCCAACGCCTTCTCTTTCAGCACCAGTCTCTGCTCGCCTTTCCGAAGCTAGCGGCTGGTGAATGTGCCTCCCAAACTGGCACCTCCTCAGGTGCGGAGGACAGTGGAGTCAGTGCCTTGACGGCCTCCGCCAGTCTGCTGAAGAACCTGCCTGTAGATGGAGAGGAAGACGGGTGAGTGTCAGAATAAGCGTTTATGGAACGCTACTAGATTGAACTGTGTTCTAGCAGACCCCACTTAATATTAAATCCTGGTTTTTATTTGTTTTGTACAACAGCAATAGGAAGTGGTCCTTATTGTTTTTGCTTATTTTAAATGTGCTCTTTTCAAGTGCTCTCAAGCAACTTATTGTTTAGCATAAATCAGAATGACTGACAGTAATTACGGTTGTATCAGTATCCTGGTCATCTTCCATTTAAAATGAGTACCGTGCTTAATCTGTGCACATCTCTATATTTGATATATAGGCCTTGCCTTCTTGGATTTTAATTCTAAAGTGAGTGTAAACACATACTAAATTTACTAAAAATGAAATTTTGTTTAAGCATACTAAAATTCAGGTGAGAGGCCAGTTCATTTGCACAACCATAAGTGTTCCCATAGGCCGTGGTGTAGTCATGACTGCTCTGTGCCTGATGAAGCTTGCTGGGATGATGAGAACCTCAGTCATGTGAGCGTTGTTAATGGACCTGGCAATGCTGTCTCTCAGCATACATGTTTGCAGAGTCAGCACTGCAGCAGTCAGTGTTTACAGCCTTAGCCAAGACTAATAAAGGCTAAATTATCTTGGCCTTTTGTGTTCATTTTGAAAGTTCACAATAATACATTGAATTTTGTGTTTTGTTTACCTGCTGCATCACCCTTAAGCCCTTGTTAGTGATAGTGTAGCAAGTCATAGGAACATTTGTGTGCCTTGCTTGTGCCAAAAAGGCTTAGGAAAAACTTTGATCATAGTAAGTTCATGTACAAGTGGCATTTTTTCTTATAATCCACTCAGGTCTGCCTAGTGCATCAT
The DNA here is from genome assembly GCF_052324685.1 of Brachyhypopomus gauderio. Lineage (NCBI taxonomy): Eukaryota > Metazoa > Chordata > Actinopteri > Gymnotiformes > Hypopomidae > Brachyhypopomus > Brachyhypopomus gauderio. The sequence continues at coordinate 599,017 of NW_027506868.1, forward strand.
CCTAGTTGAAACATCAAGCCAAGATGCTCACAGTGATGAGACAGGAATATAAAAACATCAAGGCCTCGAGGGTTATTGGGTAATTGGTGGTGATTAGGCTCTTCTGACGACTAGGCTATACTGGTACTAGGCTATACTGGTACTAGACTTCTGTTAGCTTCAAACGCCTTGATGTTTTTTTATTGCAGACAGGGAAACATGCATGTATACTTTTGATTTGGTTTGAGTTCTATTAATTTAGTACTCTGTGTTACATCTGTTTAAATTAGTTTTTCCGATATTTAAAGTACGAATTAGACCACACCTTGTCACCCATGGGCATTTTGCTGTTTTATTTACATGCATTTAAAGCATTATTTTGCCAATATTAATTTATTGTTTCAATGGGGTGGGTTAACCATTATGTTTGTGTAGGGCTGACTATGGGAGGGAAACCTGTGAGAATTTATGAATCATATTTTAGGTGTGATTGTGTATATTGAGGAAATGAGTAAGTGCCTCAGAGAACTGGGCTGTAAGGCTTCCTAGGGCTCTGGGCTGGTGCCACCACACTGATACAGCAGCCTGAAGGCAGTGAGGTGACAGCACTAACTCACTTTATTGTCTTGTGACCACAGTTGTGCTGTAGGAATGCTCTTCAAAACTTGTGGCTGAACGCGCTGTCTTATATAATGGCCACGGCTTTATGAGACATAAAATTATATGTTCACATGTCTTGCTAATCCTATATTTTTACTTCCTTGGCTGTCTTTTTGGTTATGTGATTAGGCTATATATACACACTTTAAGACCCAATGAGGTAGACTGTGAGCCTTGATGTGACTGACAATATGAGGCCCTTGAGTGTTCCCTGAATCTGGTTAGCTGAAGGTTTAATGGTTCACACTAGTTCTTTCAGCAACTCTTTTGTTTTTATTTCACATTTGACTCACATTCCTCAAAACACCACTTGATCTAACTAGACACAAATTATATTAAAGTGGTTTTGTACAGTTCTTGGGTCACAGTGTCGACTGGCAGGCCTGTTTAGGAAGATTATCACATGTTTTCATTCTGAATGCAATCTGCTCTTGGCAGTGATGGAAGCTGCACATGTGACTCTCGGTGAATAACTCTTTGTGTGGATATCAAGTAGATTAGCCCATCTCTCCAATTAATAGGCCCTGTGGAATACTGTGGGTTTAGAGAGAAGAGGAAATGCTTCCACTCGGCCAGGCCAGAACAGACAGAAAGGTGGACGACAGTATGTCGTGATGCAGCTGGATTTCACGTTTGGCCTGTCTTGTGTTCTACAGGCTGTGCTCTTAAAGTGACAGAGCCACACAGCTTTTGTAAGCAGTCTGTTTACTTCCATTAGAATCAGACACAGACTTTTTATTATAGAGGAATAAAATGCTTCTTTCTTCATGGGGAGTTTTGGAACATTCACTGCAACTAATTGATTTCAACTTGAGTAAAAATTATCTGGTGACTCCAGGGTCCAAACATGCAAGTACACATAGACTTACAGTGCTGAAAAGTCGCCATTATGTATGTTCTGGCCATTTTCTCCACACAAACAGAATGTTCGTCTTGGCCCTTTCAGCCCCCTTTGGCGTATTTATGAATTCCTCAGAGAGTGAATCTCTGCTTTAGGATTCATTACTCTGCCATTTTCCACAGTGATGGTGTGATGAATGGATCAACACTCTTCACCATTAGGAACACGTGCTTCCATAACAAACACTTGCTTCATTGTTCAGTTTCTAAACGAGTGTGTTTCAGCAAGGGCAGCTCTGGGTCTGAAACTGTGTAACAGCTTCTGAACACTCTTGTTTATTTTGTTGCTCACTCACTATCTGAATGATGACTAATGTGGTCTAACCTCCGTCTATGCTGAGCACCCTCAGGAACGGTGACGCTCACTCTCGGTATCCAGCACGTTCTGCAGATGTGACGTGCTGCACAGGTTCTTGTATGTGAGGAGCACAGCCGCACTGTGGCTGCTGGTCTTTCTTCAGTCTAGTTTGTCACACTGGACAGCAATTTGATTTTTACATTTATTTAGTAATGTTAGTGCCCATGTTATTAATCTTGTGAGAATTCAAAGCAAAGGGCATGTGTAGTGCAACTAGCATATTAGTGCATTATTTGTGTAATCGGAGGGCTGCTGTATACAAAGTTCATATGTAAAGAGTGTTTCATTGTGCCAGAGAACAGCAGTGCATTTGATTACCCTCCTGTGGATATTTCTGTGCCCCATTCAAAACAACAACATTGCTAGTAAATAGAGCCTTGAGTGCTCATTCGCTTTGAGGCTATTCAGCTGTTGCCAGAGGTCAATTCGTGTCTAAATTGTCAATTACACATTTGCTATCATCTAGCCTACTTAATATACATGTTGTCTAATTATATCCAAGATCTAATTATATCTAAGCTTATCTGATATTTGTTCAGCAGTGGAAAGCAGTCAGTAATCTATTCTGTCTGAGGTGTGTGGAAATGGCCATGGTGGACTTTATGAAGCTAATATAGCAGCAATAGCAATAACGGGTTTCTACCTTTACAACTAGGACAAATTAGCTTTTTATAAATTAGTATCCTCCACCTTTACAACATCGACACAACTGTTAGTACTGAGCAGTTAAATAATGAAGTACAGCCATTTTAATTGGGGCTCAATGATGAATCCACAAGTAAATATGATTCTCTTGCTCTTTTGTAAATCTGAAATGGTTTATCCATTGCTTTAGCCATCGGCTCTTCACAGTGGCTGTTATGAGACCTCAACATTTGGGGATTACTTCATGCCCTGATGGATTCGATTAAATCAGGAGTATACAAAGAGTTATCGTTCAAACCGATGACTCAGTAAGCCATGAGACATGGCATCTGCCATCTCATTCACTCCTCACCAGGTTATTGACAAGTGGGACTGTTCCAGCATTTGAGTTATCCCTGCAATGCTTTGACTGCACTTTGTTGTTTGGAGAAGATCGAGGTCCTTCAGTTCACTGCTGGATGCCTTGCGTAAGGAAGTTTATCAGAACTTGATGCCAATTATACCTTTTTCTGATTTACCTTTTTAAATCATTGAATGTTTAGTTTGGTACAGAACGTGAAATACGGACATGTGCCGGGAAATACGGACGTTTGGTCACCCTATGTTTGGAGTAAAAATAATCAGTTAAATTTATCATATGGGGACACAAACAGTGATATTTGAGAAGTGAAATGAAGTTTATATGATTTACATCTAAAACATCTCTAGTTCATTTAAGTTTGATGGTTTCCGACCATGGACAGCTCTCTTTAAGTGACACCACAGATTTTCAATAAGGGTGCCCAAATTTTCATACCCCACTGTAGGTCACTTCATGTTGATTAAAAATATGTGCGTTTTGATAACTTTATATTAAGACTTTCCTGTCCAAATCTGCACATGTGTTTGCAGAGCAGGAATGGTGTCCCAGCACGGGGGTTTTTGGTGGAACAGGAAGTCTCCTGTGTGCATTCAGCACAGGCCTGTGCTGCTCTGTTAAACACAATGAAAGTTCCCTTCCTTATGGGTGGTAGAAGGTCAGCACGGCCACACTGGAGCTGGGTCACAATAGCATGGCTCTGCCTCGACGTGGGCTCCTCATTTAGGATTAGTCTCAAATATGAAAGGTTTGTATCACTTATTGCATTTTTTGTAACTGTGTGTGCAGCGCTGCTTTAAAAGTAACCTTCATATACTGTCAACATGCAGACGTGACTTTCCTTTCATGTCTTGTAGGTTTTGCCTTTGAAGTGAGAATACAGGCTCGGGGTAAAAGCTCTACTTTCTAGAACAGAGGCTCTGTGCCTCTGTTGAAGCTTGAAGCCTTTAAGGTGGATCTTGGTCTTGTGATTGGCTCTCTCTCCTCATCCTGGTAGAAAGTCCATGTGTGCCTTGTGTGCAAGATTTTCTGCCAGTCAAGGTGTTAAATGCTAATTTTGACTTCTGCCTAACTGGGAAACAGACAGTGTTGGGAACGTTACTCTAAAAAAGTAATTAGTTATAGTTACTCACTACTTCTTCAAAAAAGTAACTGAGTTAGTATCTGAATTACTCTATAATAAAAGTAACTCGTTACCAGGGAAAGTAACTATTTGCGTTACAGTTTAAAAAAGGTTATATGCCAATTAATTAAGTTTTTTTTAAGCAGTTTTCACAGTCAGTTGAAATGAGTAGATCAGAAAGTTGTTTAACTTTTGATATTTATTGCACATCCACAGATCAGTGCAGGATAAAATCCTTTAAAATCCCAAATCTTTGTAAAAAAAACAAAAGTAAACAGTTACACTATATAAAGTGCATTTACATCTATTAAATTAAATTATCTCAACCTGAGACAACTGGTTTGTTCACAACAGAAGTAAACTTAACAATAAATCCTCTATTCTTAATTAAATAAATCAAATACCCAGTCTGGTAGACATTCAGGAACTTCAAGTATTTTCTTAAATAATGTTTATATCGCCTTGAAAATGCTAAATTTTCTTCGGCTTGCATCTGACGCCATTTTGGCCTCTTCTCCGTTTGTGTCGTGTCACTCGCGTGCTTCGGCGCGCGTGTAAAAACACTGGCTCTGATTGGCTACCATAACGCTGCCTTAGCCAATCGCTTACTGACTTGTTAAGTTAAACAGGTGTTACACCGAGAACTGTGACCTATTGGGATCTGTTACTCCTCACTAGCCTGGGCAGCGGTCCGCTCGCATTAGTATATCAATATAGTAACGCACCGCTTTTAATGACCAGTAACGTAAACGGCGTTGTAACGACAGGAAAAGTAACTAATTATATTATCCCGTTACTGACAAAATGACGCCGTTATTTTTAACGGCGTTATTCGCAACACTGGAAACAGATGATGTCGACGAGAAACTCGTCTTTGAGCATCTGATCAACCCAGTGAACTCATTTGTATACATGAATAAAATACACTGCAACTTCATTGGGATACATTGAGAGCTTTCATTATATTGAAACACGCTGATGTGGTTGAGGAGTGGCCTCCTTTATTTTGACCAGACGTGTTTATTTTGACCAGAAGTGCACATGAACGTGGTGGTTCATCAAGACACCTGCAGAGCACTCGCTGGCAATATCTGAGGTTGATTGTGATAACTACAGCACACAAAAATATTTCTGATTTATTGGAGGGCATATTTGCATATTGCCAGACCATATTGTGATGATAAAATATTGTATTGAACAGCCTGGGGTGGGGTCTAGTGGAACATGGCAATGATACGCATTTCAATATATCTGGTTCCCCCATCCCTGCTTAGGATGCATCATTTCTGGCCCAGTCCACTCAAAAAGGGATTTATAGTGGACCCCCCCCCCCCCCCTCGCTGTGTTTAAAGTAATCCAGCCCTGTGTCAGGTGGCTGAATGGGAGATGGGCCCTGTGTTTAGTATACAGCACTTCATAAGCCTTTAGACCTGAATCATTGTTTCGCTGGTGCTGCCTACTGCCATGCATCTCTTCCTGCTCTTCCTGCTGGCCAGCCTCTTTTCTGCCAGTCTGCCCGCTTGTCTGAGCCACCACCCAGCTGTAGTGATCAGCAGCACAACCCTCCCTCATATCTCAGTAGTGTTTCCAGAACCCAAATGTTCATTACTGTTTCTCTCCTGGCCTGATTGCATGTAGGGAGATGAACAGACCTTTGGTTTGTTTGGTGTGTTGTGCCTTTGTGGTAAATGTTATGCTTTGAAGTAGCTAGTGGTTACAGTTTTGTGACAATGAAAAGCTTTATGTAGGCTAGTAAGCTTTGTTCTTTGATGGTGATTGCTCAGTGTGATGCACTCTCTCTTGTGTCACTCTAAGCCCTGGTGTAGTACATTTGGGACCCAGGCCCTGCTTCATAACTGAACTATAACTGCAGAGGGGCATTCAAGTTCAGAGCCTGGTGGCTGAGTGCTCATCTACTGTAGACTCTATCTTCGACTAGTGTTGCACGGTATACCGATACT